>NW_024608585.1:0-68664 GCF_018296145.1 Oncorhynchus tshawytscha | reverse complement strand
GTGACGTACTGTTCACTCTGACTCACCCACCCTCTGTGACGTACTGTGTCACTGACTCACCCACTCGCTGTGCACGATGCCAAAACTGTAGCCTCTTCAGAAGCCCACTCTGTTTCTTTGCGAAATGTCCATGCAAAAGTTTAAAAGGTGTATCATAAACTCAGCAAAAAAATAAATGTCTTCTCACTGTCAACTGCGTTTATTTTCAGGAAACTTAACAAGTGTAAGTATTTGTATGAACATAACAAGATTCAACAACTGAGACATAAACTGAACAAGATCCACAGACATGTGACTAACAGAAATTGAATGTGTCCCTGAAAAAAAGGGGGTCACAATCAAAATCAAAACAGTCAGTATCTGGTGTGGCCATCAGCTGCACTAACTACTGCAGTGCATCTCGTCCTCGTGAACTGCACCAGATTTGCCAGTACTTGCTGTGAGATGTTACCACACTCTTCCACCAAGGCACCTGCAAGTTCCCGGACATTTCTGGGGGTAATGGCCCTAACCTCACCCTCTCATCCAACAGGTCCCAGACGTGTTCAATGCGATTGAGATACGGGCTCTTCGCTGGAAATGGCAGAACACTGACATTCCTGTCTTGCAGGAAATCATGCACAGAATGAGCAGTATGGCTGGTGGCATTGTCATGCTGGAGGGTCATGACAGGATGAGCCTGCAGGAAGGGTACCACATGAGGGAGGAGGATGACTTCCTGTAAAGCACAGCGTCGAGATTGCCTGCAATGACGACAAGCTAAGTCCAATGATGCTGTGACACACCACCCAAGACCATGACGGACTCTCCACCTCCAAATCGATCCCGCTCCAGAGTACAGGCCTCGGTGTAATGCTCATTCCTTCGACAATAAATGCGAATCTGGCCAGTCATACCTGGTGAGACAAAACCGCGACTGGCAGTAAAGAGCACTTTTGCCAGTCATGTCTGGTCCCACAACGGTGGGGTTGTGCCCATAGGCGATGTTGTTGCCAGTAATGTCTGGTGAGAACCTGCCTTACAACAGGCCTACAAGCCCTCAGTCCAGCCTCTCCCAGCCTATTGCGGACAGTCTGAGCCCTGATGGAGGAATTGTGCATTCCTGGTGTAACCTGGCAGTTGTTGCTGCCATCCTGTACTTGTCCCACATGTTCAGATGTACCGATCCTGTGCAGGTGTTGTTACACGGGTCTGCCACTGCGAGGATGATCAGCCATCCGTGCTGTCTCCCTGTAGCTCTGTCTTAGGCGTCTTACAGTACGGACATAGCAATTTATTGCCCTGGCCACATCTGCAGTCATCATGCCTCCTTGCAGCATGCCTTAGGCACATTCACGCAGATGAGCAGGGACCCTGGGCATCTTTCTTTTGGTGTTTTTCAGAGTCAGTAGAAAGGCCTCTTAAGTGTCCTAAGTTTTCATAACTGTGACCTTAATTGCCTACCGTCTGTAAGCTGTTAGCGTCTTAACGACCATTCCACAAGGTGCATGTTCATTCATTGTTTATGGTTCATTGAACAAGCATGGGAAACAGTATTTAAACCCTTTACAATGAAGATCTGTGAAGTTATTTGGATTTTTACTAATTATCTTTGAAAGACAGGGTCCTGGAAAAAGAGACATTTCTTTTTGCTGAGTTTATGTGTTTGCTTCCCTGAGCATTTGGAAATTGCGAAGGCCCTCGGCGCCAAGACAGTGGAAAAGAATGGCCCTTTTCCTCTCAGGGCTAACCACATCAAGTCCGGTAGCTAGCATGTACACTACCATTCAAAAGTTTGGGGTCACTTAGAAATGTCCTTGTTTTTTACAATGCAAGCATCCCGGAGTCGCCTTTCACTGTGGTGTTTGCAGGTACTGTTTAATGAAGCTGCCAGTTGAGGAATTGTGATGCATCTGTTTCTCAAACTAGACACTCTAATGTACTTGTCCTCTGCTCAGTTGTGCACCGGGGCCTCCCACTCCTCTTTCTATTCTGATTAATGCCAATTTGCGCTATTTTGTGAAAGGAGTAGTACACAGCATTGTAAGAGATCTTCAGTTTTTTGGCAATTTCTCGCATGGAATAGCCTTCATTTCTCAGCACAAGAATAGACTGCCTCGTTTCAGAAGAAAGTCTTTGTTTCTGGACATTTTGAGCCTGTAATCAAACCCACAACTGCTGATGCTCCAGATACTGAACTAGACTAAAGAAGGCATGTTTTATTGTTTCTTTAATCAGGACAACAGTTTTCAGCTGTGCTAGCATAATTGCAAAAGGGTTTTGTAATGATCAATTAGCCCTTTAAAATTATAACCTTGGATTAGCTAACACAACATGTCATTGGAACACAGGAGTGATTTTTGCTGATAATGGGCCTCTGTACTCCTACGTAGATATTCCATACAAAATCAGCCGTTTCCAGCTACAATAGTTATTTACAACATTAACAATATCTAGATGGCATTTCTGATAAATTTGATGTTATTTTAATGGACAAAACATTTGCTTTTCTTTAAAAAACATGGACATTTCTAAGTGACCCCAAACTTTTGAACAGTAGTGTACGTCTCAAACTGCAACTTCCATGTGTCCCAAGGATTGTTGGTTTAAACACATGAGGCAAGAGCTGCTCTGGTGGAGGTAGGGATATTGTAGAAAGACTCAGCCATCCTCATTTGACAAATGTTCTGTGAAAAAAAGCTAATTGAAGCTTATGCTTGTCTCAATGAATAGCATAACTGAAATACAACAGATATAGAACTACCATATCAGCTCAGCATAAACCAATTAGACTGTCCAATCAATGATACCAATCATGAATGACAATCAGTGATGAACATCGATTTGCTCTCTCTCTCTCTCTCTCTCTCTCTTTCTTTCTTTCTTTCTTGTTCCTTATCACTGTTTATGATCACCAGGTCTGCTCCTCTCTCCTCTCTGCTCTCCATCAAGGTTTTAGTCCCAGTAGACAGGAAGTACCAACTGGACTCAAACTTCTGCTAGCCTTTAGGACTAGTTTGTTCTAGAATATGATTAACATACATTTCCATCAACTTATCATGATGAACATTTAACGAAAGAATAAAGACACACTATATCCTTCCTGTTTGGCCCTGTCCGGGGTGTCCTCGGATGGGGCCACAGTGTCTCCTGACCCCTCCTGTCTCAGCCTCCAGTATTTATGCTGCAGTAGTTTATGTGTCGGGGGCTAGGGTCAGTTTGTTATATCTGGAGTACTTCTCCTGTCCTATTCGGTGTCCTGTGTGAATTTAGGACCATGCCTCAGGACTACCTGACATGATGACTCCTTGCTGTCCCCAGTCCACCTGGCCGTGCTGCTGCTCCAGTTTCAACTGTTCTGCCTTATTATTATTGGACCATGCTGGTCATTTATGAACATTTGAACATCTTGGCCATGTTCTGTTATAATCTCGACTCGGCACAGCCAGAAGAGGACTGGCCACCCACATAGCCTGGTTCCTCTCTAGGTTTCTCCCTAGGTTTTGGCCTTTCTAGGGAGTTTTTCCTTGCCACCGTGCTTCTACAACTGCATTGCTTGCTGTTTGGGGTTTTAGGCTGGGTTTCTGTAGAGCACTTTGAGATATCAGCTGATGTACGAAGAGCTATATAAATAAATTTGATTTGATTTGATATAGAGTGTATGAGATAAATGTATTACTGTAGGTTTACTTAGTGAGATTGGTAAGCTGCTAATAAAGTCTCTCTCAGTGTGTATCTGGTCTTTCTCTTTAGTCAGGTTGTTGTATCTGGTCTGTAACTGGTCTCTCTCTTTAGTCAGGTTGTTGTATCTGGTCTGTAACTGGTCTCTCTCTTTAGTCAGGTTGTTGTATCTGGTCTCTAGCTGGTCTCTCTTTTAGTCAGGTTGTTGTATCTGATCTCTAGCTGGTCTCTCTCTTTAGTCAGGTTGTTGTATCTGGTCTGTAGCTGGTGTCTCTGCAGAGTTTTTTAAGACAACAAATAAGAACTACTGAAGCTGAATTATAAGAACTATATCTACACTGAACATAAATATAAATGTAAAACATGTAAAGTGTTGGTCCCATGTTTCATGAGGTTAAATAAAAAATCCCATAAATGTTCCATACGCACAAAAAGCTTATTTCTGTCAAATTTTGTTTACATCCCTGTTAGTCAGCATTGCCAAGATAATCCATCCACCTTTCAGGTGTGGCAAATCAAGAAGTTGATTAAATAGCATCTTCATTACACAGGTGCACCTCGTGTTGGGGGCGGTAAAAGTTAGTTTTGAGAGCATGCAATTGGCATGCTAAATTCAGGAATGTCCACCAGAGCTGTTGCCAGAGAATTTAATGTTAATTTCTCTACCATAAGTTTGTGTTCGTGCAATCTTACCTGAAGTAACAACTCCATCTCTTGTACTGGGCTTGAAGGCTCTTACGTTGGCATATAATTGGCCATCAATGTCTGTGTTCTTCATTGCATCAGGCTCATCGTTTTCATAGACTCCTTCTGACATCTTAACACACTTGTGGTCAAATACAATAACTTCTACTTCTAACCTCAACTCTATTGTACGTCTGTAGCTGTGTCTTCTCCCTGCACTGTCCTGCATCTGTGTGACTCACTGTAGTGACACAATGTTTTTAACAGTCAACCACAGTGGAGGGGAAACTGTCAAATCAACACCACGCTTCCACCAGCCTTAGTTTGTAATCTAAACATGTTTCCCACAGTGCTCATCATGTTAAACATATGATTAAACTTGTTAGGTTCTAAATATCAGAGTAAGAACTCAACGGACACTATGAAAGCTTCGACCAACTTTCTTCACTCCAAAGGATGGAACAGCTGAACAGACAAAGACATATTTCCACCAGTGGTAATATACATACCCCAATTTGGTTGGAGTCTCCTCCTTCTCTCTAACTTCACATCTTTATTGCTAGGCAGGAAGTGAAGTGATACAGGCAATAAACTGTTCCTTCTGCCTTAAGGTGATCTGACCTGACCTCAACCCCTCCTCACAAATCCACAGCTCTCCACCCTTATCAGTGCCTGCCAACATGTGATTGTTTTCCCTGCACTCAGTACATTCCAAGCTTAATTGCATCCTCCATATACATTCCACCTACAGATATGGCTCCCCTCATGTCTCTAGAATAACTAATGATTAATCATATTTAAAGTTCAGAAAACCAAACCCATCGAACTGAAGTGATAATATACTCCATGATATGACTCTATATGTGATGTATGGTACAACTGTAGTGTTCGTGACAGAGACCTGGGTGGTTGTAGTACTAACTACAGGTACAGCTGTAGTGTTGGTGACAGAGACCTGGGTGGTTGTAGTACTAACTACACCTACATCTGTAGTGTTGGTGACAGAGACCTGGGTGGTTGTAGTACTAACTACACCTACATCTGTAGTGTTGGTGACAGAGACCTGGGTGGATGTAGTACTAACTACACCTACATCTGTAGTGTTGGTGACAGAGACCTGGGTGGATGTAGTACTAACTACACCTACATCTGTAGTGTTGGTGACAGAGACATGGGTGGATGTAGTACTAACTACAGGTACAGCTGTAGTGTTGGTGACAGAGACATGGGTGGATGTAGTCCTAACTACAATAGGATCCTGGGGTAATTTGCTTTTGGGAAACCGGCCCTGGGATGTAGAGCTCACAACCACTCCCACGTTGTCTGCACTGTCCACTACCACCGGCTCTGCCTTCTTTGAACCGCAGGTGGCACTGTAGACCACCCGGGTCACATTCTTGGCCCTGGGGCCTACCTCTGTAGAAGTGTTGAGGGCCCCGTTGCCCTGGCATATGGTGACTAAAATGATGCGCGTCTCTTTGACATCTTCGGTTAGGTTGGCAGAGAGCTGCAAGTTTGAGGAGCTCCATGCTAATGGTATGTCGGAGGAGACCACTGAGGTACAATAACAGCTGGAGACTGCATCCAAGATGTCCGCCCGTTGTTATCAAGGTAATCATGTTCGCATAATCAGATTCATGGACGTCTATATATATTTTTTTATTTATTTATTTATTTAACCTTTATTTAACCAGGTAGGCTATTTGAGAACAAGTTCTCATTTGCAACTGCGACCTGGGAAAGATAAAGCATAGCAGTGTGAACAGACAACACAGAGTTACACATGGAGTAAACAATTAACAAGTCAATAACACAGTAGAAAAAAAGGGAGTCTGTATACATTGTGTGCAGAAGGCATGAGGTAGGCGAATAATTACAATTTTGTGTGATAAATGATCCGATGGTCATGTACAGGTAGAGATATTGGTGTGCAAAAGAGCAGAAAAGTAAATAAATAAAAACAGTATGGGGATGAGGTAGGTAAAAATGGGTGGGATGTTTACCGATAGACTATGTACAGCTGCAGCGATCGGTTAGCTGCTCAGGTAGCAGATGTTTGAAGTTGGTGAGGGAGATAAAAGTCTCCAACTTCAGCGATTTTTGCAATTCGTTCCAGTCACAGGCAGCAGAGAACTGGAACGATAGGCGGCCAAATGAGGTGTTGGCTTTAGGGATGATCAGTGAGATACACCTGCTGGAGCGCGTGCTACGGATGGGTGTTGCCATCGTAACCAGTGAACTGAGATAAGGCGGAGCTTTACCTAGCATGGACTTGTAGATGACCTGGAGCCAGTGTGTCTGGCGACGAATATGTAGCGAGGGCCAGCCGACTAGAGCATACAAGTCGCAGTGGTGGGTGGTATAAGGTGCTTTAGTGAAAAATCCCGGGTGCATCCGGTTTACACAGCCAACATCACATGTGCAGTAACACTAAGTGCACAGGGAATAGTGTTAGCAGCAACATTGTCATTAAGTCATCCAAAAACATGCCAGACATTGGATGAATTTGAAATATTTTTAAAAAATCAGCCTCAACAACTAATATTTCAATAATTCAATGCATGTTTTGTGCACAAATGTGATGACTTAAGTGTCTTATTTGGAATTTTCTAATTTGGATTCTCAATGTGGCCGTGTTTGGAAAATTGTCTTTCTGGGCCGAGCCTCCGTTAAACTGCAGTAAGAAAACCTTCAAAACCATCTCTCTTCCTCTGTAGCTGGTCTCTCTTTAGTCAACTTGTTGTAGCTTGTCTGTAGCTGGTCTCTCTTTAGTCAACTTGTTGTAGCTTGTCTGTAGGTGGTCTCTCTCATTAGTCATGGTGTTATAACTTATCTGTAGCTTGTATCACTCTTCAGTTAAGTTGTTGTAACTGGTCTGTAGCTGGTCTCTCTCCTCAGGCAGGTTGTTGTAACTGGTCTGTGGCTAATCTCTCACTTCAGTCAGGTTGTTCTAGCTTGTCTGTAGTTGGTCTCTTTCCTCTGTAAAGGTGTTTTTAACTGGCTTGTAGCAGGCCTTTCTGCAGATGTGTCATGGTGCTGATCTCACTGTTCCCCCAGTGTGTCTGCACTGTTGTAGATATCCAAAATCCTCTCCTCCATCTCACTTCTGTCAAACCTTATTGGTCATATCTGGATTGGTATAGATGGACTCACACATTTTAAACAATTTTTTTCTGATTCTAGCTACAGTGCCTTAAAGCAGAGTTTCTCAAACTCGGTCCAGGTGCCCCCTTGGCGAACGTTTTGTTTGTTGCCTTAGAACTACACAGCTGATTCAATTAAAGCTTTGATGATTAGAATCAGCTGTGTTGTGCTAGGGTAAAAAACAGAACATTCACCCAGAGGAAGCCCCCAGTACCGGGTGTCTGAGTCCAAAGCTGGTTATACAGTAACATGTCCTGGCTGGTTATACAGTAACATGTCCTGGCTGGTTATTGTAACATGTCCTGGCTGGTTATACAGTAACATGTCATGGCTGGTTATACAGTAACATGTTCTGGCTGGTTATACAGTAACATGTTCTGGCTGGTTATACAGTAACATGTCCTGGCCGGTTATACAGTAACATGTCCTGGCTGGTTATACAGTAACACGATCACCGGAAGTGAATGCACATTTCACATCAGTTCAGATCGGAGCAACTGCATTTCACATCAGAACAGAGCGCAGAGTTGCTTGTGTGCACATTTCTTGATATTCTTTGCTAGTTGATGAGTTATTAGCCCAGTTATTGTAAGGTCTGCTTCCAACTCACACCTTCAAACACATAGATCCCCTGAGTGCAGCTCACTTTCCAGCCCCCTTTCCAGCTCACACTGTCAAACACATAGATCCCCTGAGTGCAGCTCACTTTCCAGCCCCCTTTCCAGCTCACACTGTCAAACACTTAGATCCCCTGAATGCAGCTCACTTTCCAGCCCCCTTTCCAGCTCACACTGTCAAACACTTAGATCCCCTGAATGCAGCTCACTTTCCAGCCCCTTTCCAGCTCACACTGTCAAACACATAGATCCCCTGAGTGCAGCTCACTTTCCAGCCCCCTTTCCAGCTCACACTGTCAAACACATAGATCCCCTGAGTGCAGCTCACTTTCCAGCCCCCTTTCCAGCTCACACTGTCAAACACATAGATCCCCTGAGTGCAGCTCACTTTCCAGCCCCCTTTCCAGCTCACACTGTCAAACACTTAGATCCCCTGAATGCAGCTCACTTTCCAGCCCCCTTTCCAGCTCACACTGTCAAACACATAGATCCCCTGAGTGCAGCTCACTTTCCAGCCCCCTTTCCAGCTCACACTGTCAAACACATAGATCCCCTGAGTGCAGCTCACTTTCCAGCCCCCTTTCCAGCTCACACTGTCAAACACATAGATCCCCTGAGTGCAGCTCACTTTCCAGCCCCCTTTCCAGCTCACACTGTCAAACACTTAGATCCCCTGAATGCAGCTCACTTTCCAGCCCCCTTTCCAGCTCACACTGTCAAACACTTAGATCCCCTGAATGCAGCTCACTCTCCTGATCCCAATCACCTGAGTTCTGATCACCTGTTCACACACCTGTATGTCATTTTCACACACTATTTAGTTCAGTTCTTTGCTCTCGATCACTGTGAGGTGTTGTTTATTTTGTGACACTTTTTTCGGTGTGCTGGTTTTCCCATGAGTTGCTCCTCCCGTGTATGATCCTTTTTGCCTATTCCCTGCCTGTACTTTAGCCTATCGGATTTCCTGTTATCTACCTATTGCCTGATCTCCCGGACTATGTTACTAGCCTTTTCCCTGCCTGTACTGTTGCTGTTTTGAACCCCCTGTGTATGACCTCCTGCCTGCCCCTGGACCCAGTTACCTGCCTCCTCCTGTGTATGACCTCCTGCCTGCCCCTGGACGCAGTTACCTGCCTCCTCCTGTGTATGACCTCCTGCCTGCCCCTGGACCCAGTTACCTGCCTCCTCCTGTGGTCCTTTGCAATAAACACCTGCTGCGCCCTGCGCTTGAAAAACGCTCTCTGTCTCCCCTCGTGTCCATTACAGTTACACATTAGTGTATGTCAGATATGGGAGTTACTGCTTCCTACAAGAGAACACAACGTGTAAGCTTCATTTCAAACTGTCTTTGAAAAACCAGTCAGGTAAAAAAGCTTATGTCTTAATTAAAGGGATGATGGTGAATTTTAAGTGTAGTGTGGAGTGGAGTGGTGTCTTGCATAATACAACAATGCCATTTAAAGTCACCTATTTGGCCCATGGTGTTACAGACCAAATAAAAAATGAGTAAGTAGTATGATTAGAACACAGTAGTTTTAGTAAGTAGTAGCAAGACAAATGTCAGACACGGCCTATGTGGTTTGTCTTTGAGGCAGGTTGACAAACATAAAATAGTGCAATAATTTTAGGATATATTTTTGCCATTGAACTTTTCTAAATTGAACTGATTAAGGGACAAAGTGGAAGATGGGGATGGGGCCACAGTGTCTCCTGACCCCTCCTGTCTCAGCCTCCAGTAGCCTCCAGTATTTATGCTGCAGTAGTTTATGTGTCGGGGGGCTGGGGTCAGTTTGTTATATCTGGAGTACTTCTCCTGTCCTATTCGGTGTCCTGTGTGAATCTAAGTGTGCGTTCTCTAATTCTCTCCTTCTCTCTTTCTTTCTCTCTCTCGGAGGACCTGAGCCCTAGGACCTGAGCTCCAGGACTACCTGACATGATGACTCCTTGCTGTCCCCAGTCCACCTGGCCATGCTGCTGTTCCAGTTTCAACTGACCTGAGCCCTAGGACCATGCCCCAGGACTACCTGACATGATGACTCCTTGCTGTCCCCAGTCCACCTGGCCATGCTGCTGCTCCAGTTTCAACTTCCACCTGACTGTTCTGCCTTATTATTATTCGACCATGCTGGTCATTTATGAACATTTGAACATCTTGGCCATGTTCTGTTATAATCTCCACCCGGCACAGCCAGAAGAGGACTGGCCACCCCACATAGCCTGGTTCCTCTCTAGGTTTCTTCCTAGGTTTTGGCCTTTCTAGGGAGTTTTTCCTAGCCACCGTGCTTCTACACCTGCATTGCTTGCTGTTTGGGGCTTTAGGCTGGGTTTCTGTACAGCACTTTGAGATATCAGCTGATGTACGAAGGGCTATATAAATAAATTTGATTTGAAATTTGATTTGAATTAATGTATTATATTATCAAACGAAGACTGGTGGGAGACATCATGTTATATATTATCAAACGAAGACTGGTGGGAGTCATATCATGTATTATATTATCAAACGAAGACTGGCGGGAGTCACTAATGCTGGTGCAAGTCACATGGTGGCCAGTGTTGTGTTAATTTCACACTTTGGTTGACTGATAAAGAGTTTCACTACCTAAAGTTACACATACGCAGGACAGTGCAGGGAGAAGACACAGCTACAGACGTATATTAGAGTTGAAGTAAGGAGTAGAAGTTGCTGTATTTGAGCACAAGTGTGTTAAGATGCCAGAGGGAGTCTATGAAAACTCAGATGGATTTGAAGACGATGAGCCTGATGTAATGAAGAACACAGACATTGATGACCAATTATATGGCAACGTAGGAGCCTTCAAACCCAGTCGAAGTGATGGAGGTGTTGCTTCAGGTAAGATTGCATGAACACACACACACACACACACACACACACACACACACACACACACACACACACACACACACACACACACACACACACACACACACACACACACACACACACACACACACCACACACTATATTAAGTGTGCTAGTGATACCTGTATTGCATAAAGATGCAGTAGATGATATAGAGTACAGTATATACAAATACATATGAGATGAGTAATGTAGGGTATGTAAACATTATATTAAGTAGCATTGTTTAAAGTGGCTAGTGATATATTTTTACATAAAGTTCCATACATTTCCGTTATTAAAGTGGCTGGAGTTGAGTCAGTGTGTTGGCAGCAGCCACTCAATGTTAGTGGTGGCTGTTTAACAGTCTGATGGCCTTGAAATAGAAGCTGTTTTTCAGTCTCTCGGTCCCTGCTTTGATGCTCCTGTACTGACCTCGCCTTCTGGATGATAACGGGGTGAACAGGCAGTGGCTCGGGTGGTTGTTGTCCTTGATGATCTTTATGGCCTTCCTGTGACATCGGGTGGTGTAGGTGTCCTGGAGGGCAGGTAGTTTGCCCCCGGTGATGCATTGTGCAGACCTCACTACCCTCTGGAGAGCCTGACGGTTATGGGCGGAGCAGTTGCCATATCAGGCGGTGATACAACCCGACAGGATGCTCTCGATTGTGCATCTGTAGAAGTTTGTGAGGGCTTTTGGTGACAAGCCGAATTTCTTCAGCCCCTGAGGTTGAAGAGGCGCTGCTGCGCCTTCTTCACGACGCTGTCTGTGTGGGTGGACCAATTCAGTTTGTCCGTGATGTGTACGCCGAGAAACTTAAAACTAACTACCCTCTCCACTACTGTCCCATTGATGTGGATAGGGGGTGTTCCCTCTGCTGTTTCCTGAAGTCCACAATCATCTCCTTTGTTTTGTTGACGTTGAGTGTGAGGTTATTTTCCTGAAGGCCCTCACCTCCTCCCTGTAGGCCGTCTCGTTTGTTATTGGTAATCAAGCCTACCACTGTAGTGTCGTCCACAAACTTGATGATTGAGTTGGAGGCGTGCATGGCCACGCAGTCGTGGGTGAAGAGGGAGTACAGGAGAGGGCTCAGAACGCACCCTTGTGAGGCCCCAGTGTTGAGGATCAGCGGGGTGGAGATGTTGTTACCTACCCTCACCACCTGGGAGCAGCCCGTCAGGAAGTCCAGTACCCAGTTGCACAGGGCGGGGTCGAGACCCAGGGTCTCGGGCTTGATGACGAGCTTGGAGGGTACTATGGTGTTAAATGCTAAGCTGTAGTCGATGAACAGCATTCTCACATAGGTATTCCTCTTGTCCAGATGGGTTAGGGCAGTGTGCAGTGTGGTTGCGATTGCGTCGTCTGTGGACCTATTTGGGCTGTAAGCAAATTGGAGTGGGTCAAGGGTGTCAGGTAGGGTGGAGGTGATATGGTACTTGACTAGTCTCTCAAAGCACTTCATGATGACGGAAGTGGTGGTCGTTTAGCTCAGTTACCTTAGCTTTCTTTGGAACAGGGACAATGGTGGCCCTCTTGAAGCATGTGGGAACAGAAGACTGGGATAAGGATTGATTGAATATGTCCGTAAACACACCAGCCAGCTGGTCTGCGCATGCTCTGAGGACGCGGCCGGGGATGCTGTCTGGGCCTGCAGCCTTGCGAGGTTAACAACACGTTTAAATGTTTTACTCACGTTGACTGCAGTGAAGGAGAGTCCGCAGGTTTTGGTTGTGGGCCGTGTCATTGGCACTGTATTGTCCTCAAAGCAGGCAAAAAGTGATTTAGTCTGTCTGGGAGCAAGACATCCTGGTCCGCGACGGGGCTGGTTTTCTTTTTGTAATCCGTGATTGACTGTAGACCTCTGCTCTCTGCTCTCTATCTGTTGTCCACTACAGTTGCTAGAATGTTTTAAGTATCCAATCAACATCAAGCAGGAAGTTATTCTTTGCAGTCCTGTGTCATTGTTCATAAGGAAGTCACGTTATGGTTTGTGCTCCGTGGCCAGCGACCAATGGCCCTATAGGGGCCTTTTTTCATTCTATACTGTCTGATTTCTATCTATACTGACATCAGTGTGAGGAGTTATTCAGAATTGTGTGCCTGTGTATGTGCCTGCCCTCGGTGTGTGTGTGTCCTCTAAGTTCTACCCTCTGTTGTGTTCAGATCACAGTATTTTAATGATCCAATCACATCCAATCAGGAAGCTGGTACACCTTCTGGGACATTGTTTCTTTATTATTTAACTTTCAGAGCCTTGAAAATGATCACTGTGTAAGACTATGGCAAATCACATGACATGTTCCTAATGAAAACTATTAATACAAGCATTTTACAGAGTAAAGACCCACTGGGCAGAGACTTTAATTCAATGTCTATTCCACGTTGGTCCAGCATAATTTTATTGAAATTTAGTTTATACAATGTTGATTCAACCAATGTGTACCCAGCAAAGTATGTCTAAATCATAACTATTCTTATTTTCTTTCTGTCATTCTCTTAATTTTCTTCTTCCTCATCTCAGTTTGTGTGTCTTCGATTCCCCACCTCCTATCTCCCCACCTCCTATCTCCCCACCTCCTATCAACCCTATTAGGGGAGCAGGTCCAAGATCCCTCCCCTAGGATCTCCAGTGAGTTTTAAGACTGAGTCTGTAATACCATTATTTCACCTCTATGGTGAGTTCATCTCTCATTTTAACCACTAGGTGAAATCATCACTTAACCATTAAGGACCTTATCCAACTGAAGGGTTAAAGGTGATATTGTGGTTCTTCTAAAGACCCCCACCATTGATTATGTTGTTACTAATTTGTTGTACTTTTGCTCACTGTATAGCTGAGTATTGAGGCCTCTGTCTGTGTCTAGCTCTCTGCCAAAACCCGCCGCCCAGCGTCTGTGAGGAAAGGTGAGAAAAGGGACTGAGGGTGATAGCGAGACACAGAGAGACAGCGTCTGTTTTTCTCTAAAACAAGGGCAGATTTGCATACTACTGAGACAGGTTCTCAGAAACCTTGTGTTAAGAATAACTTTAGCTGCACATGCAGGGTTTGACTTAGGAGATCATACCATAAGGTCTGATCTCGGTATATAAGATGCTGTCTTTCTTTTGTTCGGGGCAGAACTCAGGAGAGACATCAGTTGCATGTCTGATGTTTGACTTCTGTCTACGGCTGTATTCTAATTATATATGCACATTTTAAGTGTTCCTTATCTGTTAAGTA
The DNA here is from genome assembly GCF_018296145.1 of Oncorhynchus tshawytscha. Taxonomy (NCBI): domain Eukaryota; kingdom Metazoa; phylum Chordata; class Actinopteri; order Salmoniformes; family Salmonidae; genus Oncorhynchus; species Oncorhynchus tshawytscha. Next base: position 54,475 of record NW_024608585.1, on the reverse strand, counting down.
AATAACGGAGCCCAGAAAAGTGGAACCAACACAACCAATAACATAATAACTACGGGAAATAATAGCGAAAGGGGAGAGAGACTCTCTCTCTCTCTCTCTCTCTCTCACCTGTTCCTCTATGCTGTTTATGATCACCAGGTCGGCTCCTCTCCCCTATCTCTCTCCCTCTTGCTCTCTCCTTCTCTCCCTCTCTCTCTCTCTCTCTCTCTCTCTCTCTCTCTCCTGTTCCTCTATGCTGTTTATGATCACCAGGTCTGCTCCTCTCCCCCTCTCGCTCTCTCTCTCTCTCTCTCTCAATCTCTCTCTCTCTCACCTGTTGCTCTATGCTGTTTATGATCACCAGGTCTGCTCCTCTCCCCCTCTCTCTCTCCCTATCGCTCTTTCTTGCTCTCTCTCTTCAGCCAGGTTGTTGTATCTGGTCTGTCACTGGTCTCTCTCTTCAGTCAGGTTGTTGAATCTGGTCTGTAGCTGGTCTGTCTCTTCAGTCAGGCTGTTGTATCTGGTCTGTAACTGGTCTCTCTCTTCAGCCAGGTTGTTGTATCTGGTCTGTCACTGGTCTCTCTCTTCAGTCAGGTTGTTGTATCTGGTCTGTAGCTGGCCTCTCTCTTTAGTCAGGTTGTTGTATCTGGTCTGTAACTGGTCTCTCTTCAGTCAGGTTGTTGTATCTGGTCTGTAACTGGTCTCTCTTTAGTCAGGTTGTTGTGTCTGGTCTGTAACTGGTCTCTCTCTTTAGTCAGGTTGTTGTATCTGGTCTGTAACTGGTCTCTCTCTTCAGTCAGGTTGTTGTATCTGGTCTGTAACTGGTCTCTCTCTTCAGCCAGGTTGTTGTATCTGGTCTGTCACTGGTCTCTCTCTTTAGTCAGGTTGTTGTAACTGTCTATAACTGGTCTCTCTCTTTAGTCGGGTTGTTGTATCTGGTCTGTAACTGGTCTCTCTCTTCAGTCAGGTTGTTGTATCTGGTCTGTAGCTGGTCTCTCTCTTTAGTCAGGTTGTTGTATCTGGTCTGTAGCTGGTCTCTCTCTTTAGTCAGGTTGTTGTATCTGGTCTGTAACTGGTCTCTCTCTTCAGTCAGGTTGTTGTATCTGGTCTGTAACTGGTCTCTCTCTTCAGTCAGGTTGTTGTAACTGGTCTGAAGCTGGTCTCTCTATTCAGTCAGGTTGTTGTAACTGGTCTGTAGCTGGTCTCTCTATTCAGTCAGGTTGTTGTAACTGGTCTGTAGCTGGTCTCTCTCTTCAGTCAGGTTGTTGTATCTGATCTGTAGCTGGTCTCTCTCTTTAGTCAGGTTGTTGTATCTGGTCTGTAGCTGGTCTCTTTCTTCAGTCAGGTTGTTGAATCTGGTCTGTAGCTGGTCTGTCTCTTCAGTCAGGTTGTTGTATCTTATCTGTAGCTGGTCTCTCTCTTCAGTCAGGTTGTTGTATCTGATCTGTAGCTGGTCTCTCTCTTTAGTCAGGTTGTTGTATCTGGTCTGTAGCTGGCCTCTCTCTTTAGTCAGGTTGTTGTATCTGGTCTGTAACTGGTCTCTCTTCAGTCAGGTTGTTGTATCTGGTCTGTAACTGGTCTCTCTTTAGTCAGGTTGTTGTGTCTGGTCTGTAACTGGTCTCTCTCTTTAGTCAGGTTGTTGTATCTGGTCTGTAACTGGTCTCTCTCTTCAGTCAGGTTGTTGTATCTGGTCTGTAGCTGGTCTCTCTCTGCAGTTGTGTTAGTCTTATAAAGGGAAACACTCTGGAACAAGTTGTTCCTTTTATCCTCAGAATCTGTGATGTCTCTGTTATCTACAAAGTATAAACATATAGTTACTAGGTAAAACACCTGGTAAATAGGCCTAATAACCTGCATGTCTTACAACTAGGTTGGGAAGTTTCAACTCTAGGGAAGTTCTTACAACTGTCTTACAACTCTAGGGAAGTTTCAACAAAATGACACGGGTAGTTGTGGCTATGCTAATACAAAAATAGAACAAGTTGGCATACTGTGTCTGTGCTTGTGAGAGATTGTTACAGTGATTATTGTTAAACAATTTTCTGCAGCACAATATAAATCATTCCATGTCTCTACATGGTCTTCTTGTCCAGAGTATATCTCAACACAGTCCTCCTGCCCAGGGTATGGGACTTGCTATTTGTGATGATGGACAGGAAACTGTCATACCAGGAAGATATAGATCATAGAGGGGAAGTGGAGAACAAAGACTAGCTGTTAACATATATTTGTAACGGTTTTCTAGGTGTGAAGGAGAGTCGGACCAAACTGCAGCGATCCATGTGTAATGAACAACGTAAACACGAATTAACACAAAACACTACAAAACAATAAACGTAACGAAAACCGAAACAGCCTATACTTGTGTCAACTAACACAGCGACAGGAACAAAGACACTAAGGACAATCACCCACGACAAACTCAAAGAATATGGCTGCCTAAATATGGTTCCCAATCAGAGACAACGATAAAAACCTGCCTCTGATTGAGAACCACTCCAGACAGCCATAGACCTTGCTAGAGAACCCCACTAGCTACAATCCCAATACACACACACCAAAACCCCAAGACAAAACACACCACAATACAAAACCCCATGCCACACCCTGGCCTGACCCAATACATGAAGAAAAACACAAAATACTTAGACCAGGGTGTGACAGAACCCCCCTAAGGTGCGGACTCCCGAACGCACCTCAAAACAATAGGGAGGGTCCGGGTGGGCGTCTGTCCATGGTGGCGGCTCCGGCGCGGGACGTGGAACCCACTCAGTTAATGTCTTAGTCCCCTCTCCTCACATCCCTGGATAGTCCACCCTCGCCGCCGACCATGGCCTAGTAGTCCTCACCCAGAAACCCACTGGACTGAAGGACAGCTCAGGACTGAGGCAGCTCGGGACTGAGGGAAAGCTCGGGAGTGAGAGAAAGCTCGGGAGTGAGAGAAAGCTCGGGAGTGAGAGAAAGCTCGGGAGTGAGAGAAAGCTCAGGAGTGAGAGGAAGCTCAGGCAGGTAGGTAGATCTACCAGATCCTGGCTGGCTGGTGGTTTCAGCAGATCCTGGCTGACTGGCAGATCCTGGCTGACTGGCGGATCTGGCGGATCCTGGCCGACTGGCGGATCCTGGCCGACTGGCGGATCCTGGCCGACTGGCAGTTCTGGCTGACTGGCAGATCTGGAAGAGTCTGGTTGACTGGCAGATCTGGAAGAGTCTGGTTGACTGGCAGATCTGGAAGAGTCTGGTTGACTGGCAGATCTGGAAGAGTCTGGTTGACTGGCAGATCTGGAAGAGTCTGGTTGACTGGCAGATCTGGAAGAGTCTGGTTGACTGGCAGATCTGGAAGAGTCTGGCTGACTGGCAGATCTGGAAGAGTCTGGCTGACTGGCAGATCTGGAAGAGTCTGGCTGACTGGCAGATCTGGAAGAGTCTGGCTGACTGGCGGATCCTGGCAGACTGAAAGATCTGGCTGCTCCATGCTGACTGGCGGCTCTGGCTGCTCCACGCTGACTGGCGGCTCTGGCTGCTCCATGGAGACTGACAGCTCTGGCTGCTCCATGCAGACTGACATCTCTGGCTGCTCCATGCAGACTGACATCTCTGGCTGCTCCATGCAGACTGACATCTCTGGCTGCTCCATGCAGACTGACAGCCAGCTCTGGCTGCTCCATGCAGACTGACATCTCAGGCTGCTCCATGCAGACTGACAGCTCCTTGCAGACTGACAGCTCTGGCTGCTCCATGCAGACTGACAGCTCTGGCTGCTCCTTGCAGACTGACAGCTCTGGCTGCTCCTTGCAGACTGACAGCTCTGGCTGCTCCTTGCAGACTGACAGCTCTGGCTGCTCCATGCAGACTGACAGCTCAGGCTGCTCCATGCAGACTGACAGCTCCTTGCATACTGACAGCTCTGGCTGCTCCATGCAGACTGACAGCTCTGGCTGCTCCATGCAGCCTGGAAGCTCTGGCTGCTCCATGCAGGCTGGCAGCTCTGGCTGCTTCATGCAGGCTGGCAGCTCTGGCTGCGCTGAACAGGCAGGAGACTCCAGCAGCGCTGTAGAGGAGGAAGGCTCTGACAGCGCTGAACAGGCGGGAGACTCCGGCAGCGCAGGAGAGGAGGAAGGCTCTGGCTGCGCTAAACAGGTGGGAGAATCCAGCAGCGCTGTAGAGGAGGAAGGCTCTGGCAGCGCTGAACAGACAGGAGACTCCGACAGCGCAGGAGAGGAGAAAGGCTCCGGCAGCGCTGGAGAGGCGAGGCGCACTGTAGGCCTGATGCGTGGTGCTGGTACTGGTGGTACTGAACCGAGGACACGCACAGGAAGCCTGGTGCGGGAGCTGCTACCGGAGGGCTGGGGTGTGGAGGTGGTACTGGATAGACCGGACCGTGCAGGCGCACTGGAGCTCTTGAGCACCGAGCCTGCCCAACCTTACCTGGCTCGATGCCCACTCTAGCCCGGCCGATACGTGGAGCTGGAATATACCGCACCGGGCTATGCACCCGCACTGGGGACACCGTGCGCACCACTGCATAACACGGTGCCTGCCCGGTCTCTCTAGCCCCCGGTAACCACAGGAAGTTTGCACAGGTCTCCTACCTGGCATAGCCATACTCCCTGTGAGCCCCCCAAGACATTTTTGGGGCTGACTCTCGGGCTTCCGTCCGCGCCGCCGTGCTTGCTTCGCCAACCTCATTCTCCTGTAACCTTCCGCACACTGCTCCATCGAATCCCAGGCGGGCTCCGGCACTCTCCCTGGATCGACCACCCACCTGTCTATCTCCTCCCAAGAAGTATAGTCCATACTGTACTCCTCTTTGGGCTGCTCCTGTTGCCTCCTCTCCTGCTGCACCTGTTGCCTCTCCTGCTGCTCCTGCCTGTTGACACGCTGCTTGGTCCGTTGGTGGTGGGTGATTCTGTAACGGTTTTCTAGGTGTGAAGGAGAGTCGGACCAAACTGCAGCGTGTAGATTGCGATCCATGTTTAATGAACAACGTAAACACGAATTAACACAAAACACTACAAAACAATAAACGTAACGAAAACCGAAACAGCCTATACTTGTGTCAACTAACACAGCAACAGGAACAAAGACACTAAGGACAATCACCCACGATGAACTCAAAGAATATGGCTGCCTAAATATGGTTCCCAATCAGAGACAACGATAAACACCTGCCTCTGATTGAGAACCACTGCAGACAGCCATAGACCTTGCTAGATAACCCCACTAGCTACAATCCCAATACACACACACCAAAACCCCAAGACAAAACACACCACAATACAAAAACCCCATGCCACACCCTGGCCTGACCCAATACATGAAGAAAAACACAAAATACTTAGACCAGGGTGTGACAATATTAAATATCATATGTAACAGCCCCAAGATAATTCAGGGAGTTTCTAGAACTCCTCCTTCCTTTCACCTTTCTGCTGATTTGGACCCTCTGTTTACTCCCAAATATACATCAACATGTTCAGGAGGTCCAGGACTATAAACATGGGTCATTATAATGTCCAGACAATAGATTTTACACCACAAGATTGCACCATGTGGATATTGAGGGTGGGTATGCTTAACCAGTGAGGATCAACCTGATTGGTTGAGGAGTTTTTGAGTGATAGCTGGTTGAACCATTGAAAATATCCACTTCCCTTCCCTCTTTTGGGACCCATTTCGGGGAACAACAATCAAATATGAGCATTTGATATTGTGCTTATTTGTAACTTGACAACAAAGACTGACTATTAAATATGATTAAGTAACATCCTTTGATATCTCTACTACACTCATTGGTTGGTGATACAGTCACCTCCTATACAGTGTATGTAATGGTGGTTTGGTACTGTTGAGAATGTCATCACCAGGCCTAAATTGGAGCATGTAAATATCTGCAGAATATATTTGAATGGGAAGTTATGTGAATGCACAAAGTCAAATGTACTGAATTCATGTTGAACCTGATGATGTGTGAAACATAACTACTGGCACACAGGAAGTTACAAACAGGAAATAAGTAGGAGTTTTATTAATATGATACTACAAACAAATACAACAACAACAACATTTACTGACTTGTGTGTGTGTGTGTGTGTGTGTGTGTGTGTGTGTGTGTGTGTGTGTGTGTGTGTGTGTGTGTGTGTGTGTGTGTGTGTGTGTGTGTGTGTGTGTGCGTGTGTGTGTGTGTGTGTGTGTGTGTGTGTGTGTGTGTGTGAATGAGGGTGTGTGACGGTGTGTGTGTGAGAGAGAGAATGAAGGAGGAAGTTGTGTGCACTGTAGGCTAGTGTATGTGTTACAGTATGTTGTCATGGTGATGTTAAAGCACTTTCTCACAGACCCAGTTGAGTTTGCTGCGACATGATATGTCATTCCATGACTTTCGAGAACTCTGTTCTTTATGTATCTGAACACAGTCCTCCTCACCATATTCTGGTTTGCCACCACCATTATCAGGCTGATGTGGAGACCAGTACCTACAGGGTTAAAAACAGTCGTCAGATATCATGGTTAATACCAGTACCTACAGGGTTAATAACAGTCAGATATCATGGTTAATACCAGTACCTACAGGGTTAATAACAGTCAGATATCATGGTTAATACCAGTACCTACAGGGTTAAACACAGTCAGAAATCATGGTTAATATCAGTACCTACAGGGTTAAACACAGTCAGATATCATGGTTAATACCAGTACCTACAGGGTTAAAAACAGTCAGATATCATGCTTAATACCAGTACCTACAGGGTTAAACACAGTCAGAAATCATGGTTAATATCAGTACCTACAGGGTTAAACACAGTCAAATATCATGGTTAATACCAGGACCTACAGGGTTAAAACAGTCAGATATCATGGTTAATACCAGTACCTACAGGGTAAACAACAGTCAGATATCATGGTTAATACCAGTACCTACAGGGTTAAAACAGTCAGATATCATGGTTAATACCAGTACCTACAGGGTTAATAACAGTCAGATATCATGGTTAATACCAGTACCTACATGGTTAACAACAGTCAGATATCATGGTTAATACCAGTACCTACAGGGTTAACAACAGTCAGATATCATGGTTAATACCAGTACCTACAGGGTTAACAACAGTCAGATATCATGGTTAATACCAGTACCTACAGGGTTAATAACAGTCAGATATCATGGTTAATACCAGTACCTACAGGGTTAAAAACTGTAAGACATCACAGTTAGAACATCACAATCCTAAATAATATACAGACATGTTTCATCGTAAAATTAACTTTGTTGACTGATGCCATCAATGACAATAACATGTATAGAAAAGGTTGAATGGAGCCTTATTGACATATTAGTTATCATCTCTCACCTTGTGGTCAGTGGGGTGCCGTCCACCCATTTCCAGGTCCCCTCAATAACAGAGTCAGTCAGACCAATCCAGACTCTCTTCTTGAGGTTGAAGAGAAATGTCTGTCGTTGAGAAAGACAAATATATACAGTAAATATATTTATGTACAGTATATGCATGATCATATCTCTCTCTCTCTCTCTCTCTCTCTCTCTCTCTCTCTCTCTCTCTCTCTCTCTCTCTCTCTCTATCTAATCACCACTCTCCTTCCAGGTTTTAGTCTCAGTAGACAGGAAGTACCAACTGGATTTTAACTTCTGCAAGCCTTCAGGACAGGTTTGTTCTTCAAGATGAAAACATGAATTTCCTTCAACTTATCACGCTGGATACTTTATAAAAATTCAGACACACGATAAAGTGTGTGGGATTTCTGAAAATGTATGACTGTAGGTTTACTCACTGAGATTGGTAAGCCTCCCACTAAGAAAATCTCTCTGTCTGTAGCTGGTCTCTAACTTTAATCAGGTTGTTGTAACTGGTATTTAGCTGGTCTCTCTCTTTAGTCAGAAGGCTGTTGCTGTCCTGTAGCTGGTCTCTCTCTTTAGTCAGAAGGCTGTTGCTGTCCTGTAGCTGGTCTCTCTCTTCAGTCAGGGTGTTGTAACTGGTCTGTAGCTGGTCTCTCTCTGTTGAGTCGTGATGATCAATGACTCCACCTGTAAAAGGGAAAACTTCATCAAACATGTAACTAAACACCATTAATGAGTAAGTATAATTAAGTAGGCTACTTAAGTCTCAGTGACAACATACTAAACTTACAGTAGACAGACAGGCCTATGGTCCCAGCTAGTAGGAGAACACACAGCAGCCCCAGACACACTGCAGCAACTCCAGAGGGTCTCTTCCACCACTGAACATGTACTGAATCACAAATGATTAAAGATCTTTGTTAATGTGTTTTACTGTATCATCCAGGATTGGGACAAATAACGGTATGATACTACAGGTTACTCTCACCTATTTAATGTGTGTGTGCGTATGTGAGTGTGGTCAACTACAGTAACGTATTCTTCTAACCTCAACTCTAATATACATCTTGTAGCTGTGTCTTCTCCCTAGACTGTCCTGTGTCTGTGTGACTGTAGTTCCTCTATTAAACGTTTTGAGGTTATGCCGCAGGATTTAGAGGTCATTTGTGGTTTAGTATGTTACCTTGAGTCACTGCTTCATTGCTCCAGACCACCACAAGGGGGAGTCAGAGCACTGATTATGCTTTTGGGTCCCAAGGTCTAATGTGTCTCTACCTGAATTAATGCTGTCAATGAATGGGCGGTATAAACCAAATATGAACTGATAATTGTGCATTCAAAATTGGATTTCAATGAACTGAATGATGAGGATGAAGAAGGTGATTGAATGTAAAACAATAGTGTAGGTATTGCTATTTCTCTGTCCTGCACACACTTCCGAAAAAGACACCTATTTTTTTGTTTCCACTTGGTCAGACGAAGCTGTAACTGGACAGTAGCATATTACTTACTGAAACTGCAGTTAGATTAGGTTTTTATTCTAAGAGAAATGAAAATGTTTAATTATATTCTTAACATATATATGTGTAGGCATACTATGTAATACAATCGATACTTGTGTACTAAAAACATGAATGTGTTCTTGCAGAGCATACGACCATGCAGACAACCATCCGTGGAGATGGTGGACAAAGGACTGGACAACGGGCCACACCCATAAAACACATGGTTCCCATGAAAGAGGTTGGTTTTGCTACATTCTTAAAACGTGTTTCATTATGCAGAATTTGTGTGTTGGAGTCACTTTTAATTATTAATTGATCTACCATTTCTATCATAGGACACCACAATCGATGGGGACGCAGAGCAGTACCATTCTGCTCATCTGATGAAGGTGCACGTGAATCAGTATCACTCATTATTTGTAGAGACAGATACTTGTATTTTTATTTAACTAGACAAGTCATTTAAGAACAAATTCTTATTTACAATGATGTCCTAGGAACAGTGGGTTAACTGCCTTGTTCAGGGGCAGAACAACAGATTTTTACCTTGTCAGCTCAGGGATTTGATTCAACAACCTTCCGGTTACTGGCCCAACGCTCTAACCACTAGACTACATGCCTCCCCAACTGGGATTGATGCTGAGGCAAATGTGGCTCACCAGTGAACCTCCAGGTGTTCATCATTAATACTGTGACCAAGACTGATGCAACCCGAAAAAACATTCAAGACAGAGTTAATGAGTACTTGAGGTCACTGAGAAAGTCTTGACATGGCCTGCTCTCCCTTATGTAAGGAATGAAGCATCTTTTGTGCTGCTCTGAGAAAAGCAAGACAACTTAATAAACATATACATTTTTAAAAAGTCATTCAAAAATATATTTATATTGTACCACTGTAGATGTTGCAGGCAGTCAGAGATGAGTCCTATTGTAAAGTGTAGCCTAAAGGCCAAAATGGGCAAACTTCAATGTATTCAATGCTTAAGTACTCTAAAACCAGATTTGCCCAACCCCTACAAATATATGAATGTATTATTATCCCTGCATTATCATTGTATAAAAGCCAATGAGATATTAATTTAGAATCCTCTAAATGTAATTAGATCTACTATTGTAATTTGTTGATCTGTATTGATCTACAAGTATTTTCATTTTGAGTTTCCGGTAAACTCTTTGTTTCCTTTCATGTGTCCAACCAATTGTTATTGGATTATTCACCATGGCAACCAGTGAAATGTATTTCTGAGTTAGGTTGGCTTGTTTTCAGAATTCACAACAAAACGCCTCCAGCTGTCCATCACCACTGTAAATATAAAGAGTGGTTATAGAGGGTGAGCGTGTATGTGTGTGTTTGTGCGAGAGAGTGTTTGTGCGAAACACACACAGTAACGTGTGTAAATGAGTTCCGAGAGCAGATCTGTTATCCAACGATTAGTTTCATATTAAAAACGGTTAAATGTTTCTCAAAGATACTCTCTGGTGGTCAAACTAGCTCTAACGAGCGTTAATGGCAACAATGTCTGACACTTAAATAATAAATAATAAATAATGTGCCATAGAATTCTGCGGCAGCCCGCAAGTTGTGCTGCAATATGATGCAACTTTTTAACGAAGAACCACTGGAGAAGTTGGCAAGACAGCCCTAAACAGACCTGGGACTCTAGCTAGTAGGAGTTGGCAAGACAGCCCTAAACAGACCTGGGACTCTAGCTAGTAGGAGTTGGCAAGACAGCACTAAACAGACCTGGGACTCTAGCTAGTAGGAGTTGGCAAGACAGCACTAAACAGACCTGGGACTCTAGCTAGTAGGAGTTGACAAGACAGCACTAAACAGACCTCGGACTCTAGCTAGTAGGAGTTGGCCAGACAGCACTAAACAGACCTGGGACTCTAGCTAGTAGGAGATGGCAAGACAGCACTAAACAGACCTGGGACTCTAGCTAGTAGGAGTTGGCAAGACAGCACTAAACAGACTGGGACTCTAGCTAGTAGGAGTTGGCAAGACAGCACTAAACAGACCTGGGACTCTAGCTAGTAGGAGTTGGCAAGACAGCACTAAACAGACCTGGGACTCTAGCTAGTAGGAGTTGGCAAGACATCACTAAACAGACCTGGGACTCTAGCTAGTAGGAGTTGGCAAGACAGCACTATACAGACCTGGGACTCTAGCTAGTAGGAGTTGGCAAGACAGCACTAAACAGACCTGGGACTCTAGCAAGTAGGAGTTGGCAAGACAGCACTATACAGACCTGGGACTCTAGCTAGTAGGAGTTGGCAAGACAGCACTAAACAGACCTGGGACTCTAGCAAGTAGGAGTTGGCAAGACAGCACTAAACAGACCTGGGACTCTAGCTAGTAGGAGTTGGCAAGACAGCACTAAACAGACCTGGGACTCTAGCTAGTAGGAGATGGCAAGACAGCACTAAACAGACCTGAGACTCTAGCTAGTAGGAGTTGGCAAGACGGCACTAAACAGACCTGGGACTCTAGCTAGTAGGAGTTGGCAAGACAGCACTAAACAGACCTGGGACTCTAGCTAGTAGGAGTTGGCAAGACATCACTAAACAGACCTGGGACTCTAGCTAGTAGGAGTTGGCAAGACAGCACTATACAGACCTGGGACTCTAGCTAGTAGGAGTTGGCAAGACAGCACTAAACAGACCTGGGACTCTAGCAAGTAGGAGTTGGCAAGACAGCACTATACAGACCTGGGACTCTAGCTAGTAGGAGTTGGCAAGACAGCACTAAACAGACCTGGGACTCTAGCTAGTAGGAGTTGGCAAGACAGCACTAAACAGACCTGGGACTCTAGCTAGTAGGAGATGGCAAGACAGCACTAAACAGACCTGAGACTCTAGCTAGTAGGAGTTGGCAAGACAGCACTAAACAGACCTGGGACTCTAGCAAGTAGGAGTTGGCAAGACAGCACTAAACAGACCTGGGACTCTAGCTAGTAGGAGTTGGCAAGACAGCACTAAACAGACCTGGGACTCTAGCTAGTAGGAGTTGGCAAGACAGCACTAAACAGACCTGAGACTCTAGCTAGTAGGAGTTGGCAAGACAGCACTAAACAGACCTGGGACTCTAGCTAGTAGGAGTTGGCAAGACAGCACTATACAGACCTGGGACACTAGCTGGTAGGAGTTGGCAAGACAGCACTAAACAGACCTGGGACTCTAGCAAGTAGGAGTTGGCAAGACAGCACTAAACAGACCTGGGACTCTAGCTAGTAGGAGTTGGCAAGACAGCACTAAACAGACCTGGGACTCTAGCTAGTAGGAGATGGCAAGACAGCACTAAACAGACCTGAGACTCTAGCTAGTAGGAGTTGGCAAGACAGCACTAAACAGACCTGGGACTCTAGCTAGTAGGAGTTGGCAAGACAGCACTATACAGACCTGGGACACTAGCTGGTAGGAGTTGGCAAGACAGCACTAAACAGACCTGGGACTCTAGCTAGTAGGAGTTGGCAAGACAGCACTAAACAGACCTGGGACTCTAGCAAGTAGGAGTTGGCAAGACAGCACTAAACAGACCTGGGACTCTAGCTAGTAGGAGTTGGCAAGACAGCACTAAACAGACCTGGGACTCTAGCTAGTAGGAGATGGCAAGACAGCACTAAACAGACCTGAGACTCTAGCTAGTAGGAGTTGGCAAGACGGCACTAAACAGACCTGGGACTCTAGCTAGTAGGAGTTGGCAAGACAGCACTAAACAGACCTGGGACTCTAGCTAGTAGGAGTTGGCAAGACATCACTAAACAGACCTGGGACTCTAGCTAGTAGGAGTTGGCAAGACAGCACTATACAGACCTGGGACTCTAGCTAGTAGGAGTTGGCAAGACAGCACTAAACAGACCTGGGACTCTAGCAAGTAGCAGTTGGCAAGACAGCACTATACAGACCTGGGACTCTAGCTAGTAGGAGTTGGCAAGACAGCACTAAACAGACCTGGGACTCTAGCTAGTAGGAGTTGGCAAGACAGCACTAAACAGACCTGGGACTCTAGCTAGTAGGAGATGGCAAGACAGCACTAAACAGACCTGAGACTCTAGCTAGTAGGAGTTGGCAAGACAGCACTAAACAGACCTGGGACTCTAGCAAGTAGGAGTTGGCAAGACAGCACTATACAGACCTGGGACTCTAGCTAGTAGGAGTTGGCAAGACAGCACTAAACAGACCTGGGACTCTAGCAAGTAGGAGTTGGCAAGACAGCACTAAACAGACCTGGGACTCTAGCTAGTAGGAGTTGGCAAGACAGCACTATACAGACCTGGGACACTAGCTGGTAGGAGTTGGCAAGACAGCACTAAACAGACCTGGGACTCTAGCAAGTAGGAGTTGGCAAGACAGCACTAAACAGACCTGAGACTCTAGCTAGTAGGAGTTGGCAAGACAGCACTAAACAGACCTGGGACTCTAGCTAGTAGGAGTTGGCAAGGCAGCACTATACAGACCTGGGACACTAGCTGGTAGGAGTTGGCAAGACAGCACTAAACAGACCTGGGACTCTAGCAAGTAGGAGTTGGCAAGACAGCACTAAACAGACCTGAGACTCTAGCTAGTAGGAGTTGGCAAGACAGCACTAAACAGACCTGGGACTCTAGCTAGTAGGAGTTGGCAAGACAGCACTATACAGACCTGGGACACTAGCTGGTAGGAGTTGGCAAGACAGCACTAAACAGACCTGGGACTCTAGCTAGTAGGAGTTGGCAAGACAGCACTAAACAGACCTGGGACTCTAGCTAGTAGGAGTTGACAAGACAGCACTAAACAGACCTGGGACTCTAGCTAGGGTTGGGTTAAGTTTAGGTAAGAAGAATTGTTTAGGGGTTGGAGTGAGATTAGAAAAACAAAATTCATGCCAGCAACCTTGTGTTATGCCTTCCATTCAACACCAATTTATCACCTAGCAAGTGTATTTAACACGCACTGGGCACTGTAAGCTCTGCCCACTGACCATTGAGCTTTAATTGAACCAATCACATTCATTATGTCCTTGAGACAGAGCTGCCCTCAGGGCAAGATTGACTACGGAAAACTGTCCTTAACCAATCTGGATTGTTGTTTGAGGTTTAGGCTAAATCTCTACCACCTGTTCACATTCTTTTAAACCAACCCTTTGTCCATCTGCTGGTGAATAAGAGAAAAAGCATTTAGTATTTAAATAAACCGATAACCAAACCAAAAACAACATGGAAGCTATCAAAAAACTAGGAAGATGAAGATGAAGGCACTTAAAATGCCTTTATTGTGGTCCTACGTTTAATGAAACAACATACAAAAAATGAATGTAAAAAAAGAAACAAGAATACAATGGAGCATATTATCTACAATATTGTACATATACTGCATAACTTTGCTCTTCAATAAAACAGATTTGTTCATTGAACAAAATGTTATAGATTGGGTTGCCAGATGGTGGTGTCATACATGACCGATAATAGTGGAGGTTAGCATTTTATATCATACCCCCAAGACATGCTAACCTCTCACCATTACCAATAATAGTGGAGGTTAGCATTTTATATCATACCCCCAAGACATGCTAACCTCTCACCATTACCAATAATAGGGAAGGTTAGCATTTTATATCATACCCCCAAGACATGCTAACCTCTCACCATTACCAATAATAGGGGAGGTTAGCATTTTATATCATGCCCCCAAGACATGCTAACCTCTCACCATTAATAATAGGGGAGGTTAGCATTTTATATCATTCCCAAGACATGCTAACCTCTCACCATTACAATAATAGGGAAGGTTAGCATTTTATATCATACCCCCAAGACATGCTAACCTCTCACCATTACCAATAATAGGGGAGGTTAGCATTTTATATCATACCCCAAGACATGCTAACCTCTCACCATTACCAATAATAGGGGAGGTTAGCATTTTATATCATTCCCAAGACATGCTAACCTCTCACCATTACCAATAATAGGGGAGGTTAGCATTTTATATCATACCCCAAGACATGCTAGCCTCTCACCATTACCATTAATAGGGAAGGTTAGCATTTTATATCATACCCCCAAGACATGCTAGCCTCTCACCATTACCAATAATATGGAAGGTTAGCATTTTATATCATACCCCCAAGACATGCTAACCTCTCACCATTACCAATAATAGGGAAGGTTAGCATATTAATTCGAAACTGTAACTTGGCCACTCAGGAACATTGACTGTCTTCTTGGAAAGCAACTCCAGTGTATATTTGGTCTTCTGTTTTAGGTTATTGTCCTGTTGAAAGGTTTATTCATCTCCCAGAGTCTAGTGGAAAGCAGACTGAACCAGGGTTTCCTCTAGGAATATGTCTGTTTAGCTCCACTCAGTTTATTTTTCTTCTGAAAGACTCCCCAGTCCGTAACGATTACAAACATACCTTGACATACTGTATGATAGTGAAACTCTTTATCACAGTGGATTAGAAACACTGGCCACCACGTGACTCCCACCAGCCTTAGTTTAATAAAATAATACATGATATGACTCCCACCAGCCTTAGTGTGATAATATACTACATGATATGACTCCCACCAGCCTTAGTGTGATAATATACTACATGATATGACTCCCACCAGCCTTAGTGTGATAATATACTACATGATATGACTCCCACCAGTCTTAGTGTGATAATATACTACATGATATGACTCCCACCAGCCTTAGTGTGATAATATAATACATGATATGACTCCCACCAGCCTTAGTGTGATAATATACTACATGATATGACTCCCACCAGCCTTAGTGTGATAATATACTACATGATATGACTCCCACCAGCCTTAGTGTGATAATATACTACATGATATGACTCCCACCAGCCTTAGTGTGATAATATAATACATGATATGACTCCCACCAGCCTTAGTGTGATAATATAATACATGATATGACTCCCACCAGCCTTAGTTTGATAATATAATACATGATATGACTCCCACCAGCCTTAGTTTGATAATATAACACGATATTATGGGTAAATTCATCTGAGAACAATAGGATCCTATTGTTGAAACGATGGACTTTGACAAAACATGCTTTTGGAAAACCAAGCTCACAACCACCCCCACAGAGTCCTTCGCTAAGCCCAGACACACACCCACGCTGCCTGACCTGGCCACTACCACCAGCTCTACCTACTTTGAACAGCAGGTGAAGCTGTAGTCCAACCTTGTCACATTCTTGGACCTGGGGCCTACTGCCCTAGAAGTGTTGAGGGTCCCATTGCCCTGGTATAGGCTGATGCAGATGATTCTTGTCCCACTGACACAGTCGGGGAAGTTGGCAGAGAGCTGCCAGTTTTAGGAGCTGCATGTTAACGGGCAGTTAGGGGAGACCATTGAGGTAAAATAAGAACTGGAGACTGTGTCCAAGATGTTGTTGTTTTCAAGGTATTCACGTTCGGCATACGCAGATTCATGGACATCTGTATCCGGGTTGCATCCGGTTTACACAGCCCAACATCACATCACATCACTCAGTGGGTACAGGGAGCAGCACGAGGCTCTCCAGAGGGTGGTACGGTCTACCCAACGCATTTATCGGGGGCACACTGCACAGCATTTGACATCTGGTAAATATGTGTATGTGACCAATACAATTTGATTTGATTTGAGCAGAAACGAGATCATTACGTCATCCAAAAACATGGCAGTCATTGAGTGAATATAAAAAGTAAAAAAATCGGCCTCAGCGACAACTATTTGAAGATTACAATGAATTGTTTTGTGCACAAAGGTTCTGACTAAAGTGTCTTATTAGGAATGTTCTAATCTGACTTTCCTATGTGGCTGTGTACGGAACATCTATTTCTGGGTCGAGCGTCTGTTAAACTGCAGTACCAAAACAAAACTGTAGGAGCATTCAAAACCGTGCTTCTAGACCAGAATCCTGGCCCTTTGGAGGAGACGCCTGGTAGCCCGCACTGGAGAGGGCTAAAATCTGTCACCTGGAGGGAGGAAGGAAGTTAAGAAGGGGAGAAAGAGGGAGAGGGTATAGATAGTGCAAGAGAGCTTAGTCAGATAACTGATGCAGCTGATAACAACTGGTAGCTTACAGCAACCAATTCCTTTTCAAATCAGTGGCTGTGAGGGAGAGAGGATATGAAAAAAGTGGGGCATTTTAGTGTTTTGAAACAAGACCCTTACTTTGCTGACAACGGACAGGGTTACAGTACATCTGTTCCTGACGGGGTGCTAGCGGGCGCCGTGAGGCTCACCGTACTGTTGGCTGCACCACCCCCAGTCACCATGGAGATGTTGGCAGGGAAGGAAGAAGTGAATCTGGAATTGTTGGTGGCTCGGGCGGTAAAGGTTCCTCCGGTTCTGTTGGTCGTTTCTGCTGTGAAGCGTACTGAAATGGTGGAAAACTATGGACAAAACAGGGTGTACACAAATTATGGGTTAGGTAATAGTAGTATTGATAAATGAGGCCTCAAAGCTCTGTTGGTACAGTCCTATCTGCTGTCTGTCCAGTTTTTAGTCTTGGTCGAGATGTAGAACCAACCTTCAAAATCATCTCTCTTCCTCTGTAGCTGGTCTCTCTCTTTAGTTAAGTTGTTGTAACTTGTCTGTAGCTGGTCTCTCTCTTTAGTCAGGTTGTTGTATCTGATCTGTAGCTGGTCTCTCTCTTTACTCAGGGTGTTGTAACTGATCTGTAGCTGGTCTCTCTCTTTAGTCAGGTTGTTGTATCTGGTCTGTAACTGGTATCTCTCTTCAGACAGGGTGTTGTATCTGGTCTGTAACTGGTCTCTCTTTTCATTCAGGGTGTTGTAACTAATCTGTAGCTGGTCTTTCTCATTAGTCCGGGTGTTGTAAAGGGTCTGTAGCTTGTCTCTCTTCTCAGGTAGGTTGTTGTAACTGGTCTGTAGCTGGTCTCTCTCTTATGTCAGGTTGTCTAAGATTGTCTGTAGATGGTCTCGTTCCTCCGTAAGGGTGTTGTAACTGTCACATAGCTGACAGATGTGTCATAGTGCTGATCTCACTGTTCCCCCAGGGCCTCTGCACTGATGTAGATATCCACAATCCTTTTCTCCATATCACCTCTGTCAAACCACATTGGTCAAATCTGGCTTGGTATAGATGGCCTCAGATATTTTCAACAATGTTGCCTTAACTATAGGGAAGTATCAAAATGATGAAATGGTAGTTGTGGCTATGCTAATACATAAAATAGAACAAGTTGACTTACTTGTTTGCATGTGTGAGTGTAAGAGATCGTTACAGTGGTTATTGTTAAACCATTTTCTGCAGAACAATATAAATCATTCCATGTCTCTACATGGTCATCTTGTCCAGAGTCTTTCTCAACACAGTCCTCCTGCCCAGGGAACGGGACTTGCTATTTGTGATGATGGACACGACACTGTTATACCAGGAAGATATAGATCATAGAGGGGAAGTGGAGAACAAAGACTAGTTGTTAACATATATTAAATATCATATGTAACAGCCCCAAGATAATTCAGGGAGTTTCCAGAACTCCTCCTTCCTTTCACCTTTCTGCTGATTTGGACCCTCTGTTTACTCCCAAATATACATCAACATGTTCAGGAGGTCCAGGACTACAAACATGGGTCATTATAATGTCCAGACAATAGATTTGATACTACAAACTGCTCCAAGTGGATTTTGAGGGTGGGTAGTTTTAACCAGTGAGGATGAGATGATAACAGTAACCCCCGGGGCTCTCCTCTACATTTACAGTTTAGTCATTTAGAAGACGCTCTAATCCAGAGTGACTTACAGCAGCAATTAGGGTTAAGTACCTTGCTCAAGAGCACATCAACAGATTTTTCAAATAGTCGTCTCAGGAATTCGAACCAACAACCTTTCAGTTCTTGGCCCAACGATCTTAACCGCTAGGCTACCTGCCGCCCTCTCTCTTAATGAACCTGATTGGTTGAGGAGTTTTTGAGTGACAGCTGGTTGAACCACTGAAAATATCCACTACACTTCCCTCTTTTGGGACCCATATAGGAGAACAACAGTCAAATATGAGCATTTGATATTGTGCTTATATGTAACTTGACTACGTAGACTGACTGATAAATATTATTTAGTAACATTCTTTGATATCTCTACTACACTATACAGTGTATGTAATGGTTGTTTGGTACTGTTGAGAATGTTATCACCAGGCCTAAATTGGAGCATGTAAATATCTGTAGAATATATTTGAATTAGAAATGATGTGTATGGAAATATAAAATGTAGTGACTTCATGTTGAACCTGATTATGTATAAAACACAGGAAGTTACAAACAGGAAATAAGTAGGTATTTTATTAATATAATACTACAAATAAACACAACAATAGATACGTTTGCATGCATGTGTGCACACACTGTGTGTGCATGTGTGTGTGAGGTAGTGTGTGGGTTTGAGATAGAGAGAAAATATCTGTGTGAGAGAGAGTGAGAGAGAGAGAGACAGCGAGAGCTACAGAGAGAGAGCTACAGAGAGAGAGCTACAGAGAGAGAGAGAGAGTGAGAGAGAGAGAGACAGAGAGAGACACACAGAGAGAGACAGAGAGAGCTACAGAGAGAGACACACAGAGAGAGAGAAAATGTCTGTGTGAGAGAGAGTGAGAGAGAGAGACACAGAGAGACAGAGAGAGAGAGAGAGAGAGAGAGAGAGACAGAGAGAGATACACAGAGAGAGCTACAGAGAGAGAGAGAGAGAGACAGAGAGAGACACACAGAGAGAGAGACACAGAGAGAGAGACAGAGAGAGCTACAGAGAGAGAGAGAAAATGTCTGTGTGAGAGAGAGTGAGAGAGAGAGACACAGAGAGACAGAGAGAGAGAGAGAGTGAGAGAGAGAGAGACAGAGAGAGATACACAGAGAGAGCTACAGAGAGAGAGAGAGAGACAGAGAGAGATACACAGAGAGAGACAGAGAGAGAGAGAGAGTGAGAGAGAGAGTGAGAGAGAGAGAGACAGAGAGAGATACACAGAGAGAGCTACAGAGAGAGAGAGAGAATGAAGGAGGAAGTTTCGTGCACTGTGTGCTGCTGTATGTGTTACAGTATGTTGTCATGGTGATGTTAAACCACTTTCTCACAAACCCAGTAGATTTTCCTGTCACATGACAAGTCATTCCATGCCTCCAGAGTATGCTGATCTTTACGTATCTCAACACAGTCCTCCACACCATATTCTAGTTTGCGATCACCATTATCAGGCTGATGTGAAGACCAGTACCTACAGGGTTAAAAACAGTCAGATAACAGTTTAATACCAGTACCTACAGGATTAAAAACAGTCAGATATCATGGTCAATACCAGTACCTACAGAGTTAACAACAGTCAGATATCATGGTTAATACCAGTACCTACAGGGTTAAAAACAGTCAGATATCATGGTTAATACCAGTACCTACAGGGTTAACAACAGTCGTCAGATATCATGGTTAATACCAGTACCTACAGGGTTAAAAACAGTCAGATATCATGGTTAATACCAGTACCTACAGGGTTAACAACAGTCAGACATCATGGTTAATACCAGTACCTACAGGGTTAACAACAGTCAGACATCATGGTTAATACCAGCACCTACAGGGTTAACAACAGTCAGATATCATGGTTAATACCAGTACCTACAGGGTTAACAACAGTCAGATATCATGGGTAATACCAGTACCTACAGGGTTAAATTCAACTTTGTTGACTGCTACCATCAATAACAATAACCTGTATAGATAAACATTGAATGAACTGATAATTGGCCCCTTATTGTCAGAGTAGTTATCATCTCTTAGTCTGTGGTCAGTGTTGGTCCACCAGTTGAGAATGAAGAACCTAGAGTATGAACAACACAGAGAATAAGTCCTTCTCCTTACACTGTGGTCAGTGTTATTATAACAGTAGTGTATTACTTTGGGGTGGTCAGTGTTATTATAACAGTAGTGTATTACCTTGGGTTGGTCAGTGTTATTAGAGCAGTAGTGTATTACCTTGGGTTGGTCAGTGTTATTATAACAGTAGTATATTACCTTGGGTTGGTCAGTGTTATTAAAGCATCAGTATATTACCTTGGGGTGGTCAGTGAGGTGCCGTCCACCCATCTCCAGGTCGCCTCAGTAACAGAGTCAGTCAGACCAATCCAGAGGCCCTTGTTGAGGTTGAAGAGAAACTCCTGTTGTTGAGAAAGATAAATATATATACATATACCACTTGTACACCCATATCCTCTCTCTCTCTCTCTCTCTCTCTCTCTCTCGCTCTCTCTCTCACTCGCTCTCTCTCACTCGCTCCCTCTCGCTCTCTCACTCTATCTCGCTCTCGCTCTTTCTCGCTCTCTCTCTCTCTCTCTCTCTCTCTCTCTCTCTCGCTCATTCTCTCTCTCACTCACCTGTTCCTTATCACTGTTTATGATCACCAGGTCTGCTCCTCTCTCCAGACAGTCCTCTCTGCTCTCCTTCCAGGTTTTAGTCTCAGTAGACAGGAAGTACCAACTGGATTCAAACTTCTGCCAGCCTTCAGGACAGGTTTGTTCTACAAGATGATAACATGAATTTCCTTCATCTTACCACACTGGATACTTAATGAAAGAACACAGACACACGATAAGGTATGAGGGATTAATGATAATGTGTTACTGTAGGTTTACTCACTGAGATTGGTAGACCTCCCACTAAGAAAATCTCTCTCAGTCTGTAGCTGGTCTCTATCTTTAGTCAGGTTGTTGTAACTGGTCTGTAGCTGGTCTCTCTCTTTAGTCAGGTTGTTGTAACTGGTCTGTAGCTGGTCTCTCTCTGCAGTTGTGTTGATCTTATAATGGGAAAACTCTGGATGTTATTTTTATCCTCAGAATCTTTAATTTCTCTGTTATCTACAAAGTATAAACACATTGTTACTAGGTAAAACACCAGGTAAATAGGCTTAGGAACCTGCACTTCTTACAACTAGGTGATAATCAATGAACTTGGACACAAACTCACAGTAGACAGACAGGCCTATGATCCTAGCCAGTTGAACACACAGCAGCCCCAGACACACTGCAGCAACTAGGAAGGGTCTCTTCCCTGATCTATTTGGCTCTGTGGAAACAAACAAGAGACTTTTACGTTGTTATTTGGTGAGTGTGTGTGTGTGTGTGTGTGTGTGTGTGTGTGTGTGTGTGTGTGTGTGTGTGTGTGTGTGTGTGTGTGTGTGTGTGTGTGTGTGTGTGTGTGTGTGTGTGTGTGTGTGTGTGTTACTTGAGTGCTGGCCTCCTGGTCCATTATTAGGAGCAGTGTCTGCTGTCTCTCCTCTCTTGGTGCTGGTCTCACCGTCTCTCAGGGTGTCTGCACTGACGTAGATATCCACAATCCTCTCCTCCATCTCACCTCTGTTAAACTTGACCTTCTTGTTCATATCTGGTTCAGCATAAATTACCTTTTACATCTTTAACAATGCCTGGGTCTTTCTTTCTATGTAGGTCTACTATACATTAAGTCTTTGCTTCTAGAATTAATGTGGTGGTCTTCCAACATGGCCACCAGGAGGCGTCGTACATCAACTGCAGGCCCTCTATACGTTAAGTCTGATTCTAGTGATATCTCTGTCTCTGAGTCATCTGTGTGTCTCTGTCTGTGTCACTGCTGTAGGTGTTAACTCTAGGGAACTCTAGGGAATAGAACAAGTTGGCATACTGTGTCTGTGCTTGTGAGAGATTGTTACAGTGATTATTGTTAAACCATTTTCTGCAGAACAATATAAATCATTCCATGTCTCTACATGTTATCTTGTCCAGAGTATATCTCAACATGGGACTTGCTATTTGTGATGATGGACAGGACACTATCATACCAGGAAGATATAGATCATAGAGGGGAAGTGGAGAACAAAGACTAGATGTTAACATATATTAAATATCATATGTAACAGCCCCAAGATAATTCAGGGAGTTTCCAGAACTCCTCCTTCCTTTCACCTTTCTGCTGATTTGGACCCTCTGTTTACTCCCAAATATACATCAACATATTCAGGAGGTCCAGAACTACAAACATGGGTCACTATAATGTCCAGACAATAGATTTGACATGACAAACTGCTCCAAGTGGATATTGAAGGTGGGTATGCTTAACCAGAGAGGATGAGATGGCGACAAAACTTGCCGCAGCGCTCTTCTCTCTAAATGAATCTGATTGGATGAGTTTGAGTGACAGCTGGTTGAACCACTGAAAATATACACTTCTCTTCCCTCTTTTGAGACCCATATGGGGAACAACAATCAAATATGAGCATTTAATATTGTGCTTATATGTAACTTCACAAAAAGACCGACTGTCCAAGGTTATTAGGACACACACAGCAGCCCCAGACACACTGCAGCAACTCCAGAGGGTCTATTTCACCAATGAAAATGTACTCCATCACAAATGATTAAATATCTTTGGAAATGTGTTTTACTGTATCATCCACGCCACACAAATGAAGGTTTAGTAATACAGGGTAATCTCACCTGTTTAATATATTGTGTGTGTGTGTGTGTGTGTGTGTGTGCGTGTGTGTGTGTGTGTGTGTGTGTGTGTGTGTGTGTGTGTGTGTGTGTGTGTGTGTGTGTGTGTGTGTGTGTGTGTGTGTGTGTGTACCTGTTTGCTGGTCTCCTGGTCCATTATTAGGAACAGTGTCTCCTGTCTCTTCTCTCTTGGTGCTGGTCCGATTACAGCCAATCAGCATGCTTATCGCAAAAACCATTCCACTACCACTGCATCGGTTGCGGTTGACTTGACTGATCAGTGGCTCAATGCTATGGATAATAGCACATTTGTAGGTGTACTATTTTTAGATTTCAGTGCAGCATTTGATTTAGTGGATCATGAAATAATTTGGACAAAATTAATGCATTATGGTTTTAAGGAGTTAGCATTGAATTGGTACAGTCATATCTAACTGACAGGAAACAGTCCACCTGTATCAATGGTTATTTTTCTTCCCTAATGTGTTAAACTGTGGAATACCGCAGGGCAGCTGCCATGGGCCTCTTCTTTATTTAATATATACCAACGACCTTCCCTATGCCTTGGTTGAAACTCAAGCTACTATATTTGCAGATGATACTACAATTTATGCAACAAGGTTTCAACAGGTACAGCAGGCTTTACAAGGAGATTTGGAGAATATCAGGAAGTGGGTTTGCCAAAACAAAATTGTTTTAAACAACAAGAAAACCGAAGTTATGTTGGTCTGTTGTTACTGTAATGTAATTATGCCAATGTGCTTTCATTAATTGAAAACCCGTAATCTATTTTATGAGAATTTGTAAGATTCTTGTTTGCATAAAATAGATGGAGACCAGTCTTTTTAATAATAGGTAACAGAATTTATTCTCGGAGCGCACTGCCACTTTAACCACAAGCAACAATTTATATACAGATCATGGCGTCATTTCATTGCTTTAACAGAATCCCCTCCTCTCGACCGGGACAAAGTGAGGTGAAAAGTTAATTCTAACTTACTAACACACTCCCAGGTAACTTTTGACCCCTCAACATTATCGATCACCACTGATCTGACAGTTCTAATTAACAGAAAACCTAGGAATGCACTCACTGTCTTATCTAAAAACCCCAGAGCTCAGTTCCGTAGGTTCAACCATAGGTTAACGACCTTGTGTGATTACACAGTCCACAACCCATTAGTTTCTTTCTAGTTGGAATGGTGTTCATTAACTTTAATTACTCCTTGTCTGTGTCACACAATCCCACCTTATGAACTCATTTTGTTAATCAGATATAATAAAACAGAGTATAAGTTTTACTTAGTTACAGTTCCATTTAAAATGATTTGTTCAGTCATTTAATCATAATTTTACCAACACTGTTCAACTAGGAAAAGGCCAAAACAGCATGGGATACAATTAAGTATGGGAGGAGTACAAATTGAAGAAGTGGCAGAAACCAAACTATTGGGAGTGCAGCTAGACAACTGCTTATCATGGTCGTCTCAAATAACTAATCTATGTTAAAAAAAAATAGTAAAACAGCATGCATAATCAGAAGGATAGCTAAATATTTACCAGGGAAAATGATTCAGCAAATAACACAAGCATTAATTGAGAGACAGGTGAACTACTGTTCTGTGGTCTGGGGAAATGCATCATCAAGTGAAGTTAGGAGGCTGCAGAATGCACAGAACAAAGCAACAAGGATTGTTTTAAGGTGGAGATATGGTTCTTCTGTTGCAGTCATGCGCAGTGTTCTTGGTTGGTCATCAATCGACAAGGTAATTGAAAAAAACATGCTTATTTTATTTGATAATATACATAATTTAAAACGGCCAAGTTCTATTCACAACGGTATTCAGTTGGTAAGAGACAGACATTCCGTAAATACTAGGAATAGATTGTCCACCATCTATGCGTTATCCAGACAGAAAAGAGAAATAGGCAAAAGAACATTTAGATTTAGAGCAATACAGACATGGAATAATTTACCTGAGCAAATAGAAACCTTTCAATATATACATTTAAACATAGTATATAGAAATGTTGTGGGATTATAGGAGATGAAGAATCAATATTTTTTTAGATTGAGTATTTATTGGGTCAT
The DNA here is from genome assembly GCF_018296145.1 of Oncorhynchus tshawytscha. NCBI lineage: Eukaryota > Metazoa > Chordata > Actinopteri > Salmoniformes > Salmonidae > Oncorhynchus > Oncorhynchus tshawytscha. Next base: position 29,084 of record NW_024608585.1, on the reverse strand, counting down.
TATGCTAGTATTGTGTATGTTTGTAATAGTGTGTTATATGTGAAAATGTGTTCGTATTATAAATTGTATTTTAATGTTTAAGGACTCTTGGAAGATTAGTCCAAATGGGGACTAAAAGAGATCCTAATCAAATAAAATAAAATCATCGTCTCTCAGGGTGTCTGCACTGACATAGATATCCACAATCCTCTCCTCCATCTCACCTCTGTCAAACTTGACCTTCTTGGTCATATGTGGCGCAGCATATATGGCCTCAGACATCTCCAACAATGTCCAACAACTGGTCCGATCGTTGCCCCTAAGTCTGTTTCTGTCTCTGCTCTAAGTCGGAGTCTATTTCTGTGTCCGTGTCTGTATCTGTATCTCTCTACTCTACTGAGTCTGAGTCTGTCTCTATGTCTGTCTCTGCACCTGAGTCTGTATCTGTCTCCGCACTGAGTCTGAATCTGTTTCTGTCTCTGCTCTGAGTCTGTGTCTGTTTCTGTCTCTGCTCTGAGTCTGTGTCTGTTTCTGTCTCTGCTCTGAGTCTGTGTCTGTGTCTGTTTCTGTCTCTGCTCTTAGTCTGTGTCCGTGTCTGTTTCTGTCTCTGCTCTGAGTCTGTGTCTGTGTCTGTGTCTGTTTCAGTCTCTGCTCTTAGTCTGTGTCTGTTTCTGTCTCTGCTCTGAGTCTGTGTCTATATCTGTCTCTGCTCTGAGTCTGTGTCTGTTTCTGTCTCTGCTCTGAGTCTGTGTCTGTGTCTGTGTCTGTATCTGTGTCTGTATCTGTCTCTGCTCTGAGTCTGTGTTTGTTTCTGTCTGTGTCTGTGTCTGTATCTGTCTCTGCTCTGAGTCTGTGTTTGTTTCTGTCTGTGTCTGTGTCTGTATCTGTGTCTGTATCTGTCTCTGCTCTGAGTCTGTTCCCGTTTCTGTCTCTGCTCTGAGTCTGTCTGTTTCTGTCTGTTCTGTGTCTGTGTCTGTGTCTGTTTCTGTCTCTGCTCTGAGTCTGTTCCTGTTTCTGTCTCATGTTGTGTCTAATGTACTGACCTCATATTGTGTCTAATGTACTGACCTCATGTTCTGTCTAATGTAATGATCTCATGTTGTGTCTACTGTACTGAGCTCATGTTGTTACCACTGTACTGACCTCATGTTGTGTCTAATGTACTGACCTCATGTTGTGTCTAATGTACTGACCTCATGTTGTGTCTACTGACCTCATGTTGTGTCTAATGTCCTAACCTCATGTTGTGTCTCCTGACCTCATGTTGTGTCTAATGTACTGACCTCATGTTGTGTCTAATGTACTGACCTCATGTTGTGTCTACTGACCTCATGTTGTGTCTACTGACCTCATGTTGTGTCTAATGTACTGACCTCATGTTGTGTCTAATGTACTGACCTCATGTTGTGTCTAATGTACTGACCTCATGTTGTGTCTAATGTACTGACCTCATGTTGTGTCTCCTGACCTCATGTTGTGTCTAATGTACTGACCTCATGTTGTGTCTAATGTACTGACCTCATGTTGTGTCGAATGTACTGACCTCATGTTGTGTCTCATGTACTGACCTCATGACCTCTGGACACCATATGTGAACTGATTGCCCCCCATCTATCTTCAGAGCTCGTGCTGCTAGGCGACCTAAACTGGAACATGCTTAACACCCCAGCCATCCTACAATCTAAACTTGATGCCCTCAATTTCACACAAATTATCAATGAACCTACCAGGTATCTCCCCAAAGCCTTAAACACGGGCACCCTCATAGATATCATCCTAACCAACTTGCCCTCTAAATACACCTCTGCTGTCTTCAACCAAGATCTCAGCGATCACTGCCTCATTGCCTGCATCCGTAATGGGTCAGCGGTCAAACGACCTCCACTCATCACTGTCAAACGCTCCCTTCAGCGAGCAGGCCTTTCTAATCGACCTGGCCGGGGTATCCTGGAAGGATATTGATCTCATCCCATCAGTAGAGAATGCCTGGATATTTTTTTAAATGCCTTCCTAACCATCTTAAATAAACATGCCCCATTCAAGAAATTTAGAACCAGGAACAGATATAGCCCTTGGTTCTCCCCAGACCTGACTGCCCTTAACCAACACAACAACATGCTATGGCGTTCTGCATTAGCATCGAACAGCCCCCGTGATATGCAGCTGTTCAGGGGAGCTAGAAACCATTATACACAGGCAGTTAGAAAAGCCAAGGCTAGCTTTTTCAAGCAGAAATTTGCTTTCTGCAACACTAACTCAAAAAAGTTCTGGGACACTGTAAAGTCCATGGAGAATAAGAACACCTCCTCCCAGCTGCCCACTGCACTGAAGATAGGAAACACTGTCACCACTGATAAATCCACCATAATTGAGAATTTCAATAAGCATTTTTCTACTGCTGGCCATGCTTTCCACCTGGCTACTCCTACCCCGGTCAACAGCACTGCACCCCCCACAGCAACTCGCCCAAGCCTTCCCAAGCTTTCTCCTTCTCCCAAATCCGTTCAGCTGATGTTCTGAAAGAGCTGCACAATCTGGACACCTACAAATCAGCCGGGCTAGACAATCTGGACCCTTTCTTTCTAAAATTATCTGCCAAAATTGTTGCCACCCCTATTACTAGCCTGTTCAACCTCTCTTTTGTGTCGTCTGAGATTCCCAAAGATTGGAAAGCAGCTGAGGTCATCCCCCTCTTCAAAGGGGGGACACTCTTGACCCAAACTGCTACAGACCTATATCTATCCTACCATGCCTTTCTAAAGCCAAATCAACAAACAGATTACCGACCATTTCGAATCTCACCATACCTTCTCTGCTATGCAATCTGGTTTCAGAGCTGGTCATGGGTGCACCTCAGCCACGCTCAAGGTCCTAAACGATATCTTAACCGCCATCGATAAGAAACATTACTGTGCAGCCGTATTCATTGATCTGGCCAAGGCTTTCAACTCTGTCAATCACCACATCCTCATCGGCAGACTCGACAGCCTTGGTTTCTCAAATGATTGCCTCGCCTGGTTCACCAACTACTTCTCTGATAGAGTTCAGTGTGTCAAATCGGAGGGTCTGCTGTCCGGACCTCTGGCAGTCTCTATGGGGGTGCCACAGGGTTCAATTCTTGGACCGACTCTCTTCTCTGTATACATCAATGAGGTCGCTCTTGCTGCTGGTGAGTCTCTGATCCACCTCTACGCAGACGACACCATTCTGTATACTTCTGGCCCATCTTTGGACACTGTGTTAACAACCCTCCAGGCAAGCTTCAATACCATACAACTCTCCTTCCGTGGCCTCCAATTGCTCTTAAATACAAGTAAAACTAAATGCATGCTCTTCAACCGATCGCTGCCTGCACCTGCCCAACATCACAACTCTGGACGGCTCTGACTTAGAATACGTGGACAACTACAAATACTTAGGTGTCTGGTTAGACTGGAAACTCTCCTTCAAGACCCATATCAAACATCTCCAATCCAAAGTTAAATCTAGAATTGGCTTCCTATTTCGCAACAAAGCATCCTTCACTCATGCTGCCAAACATACCCTTGTAAAACTGACCATCCTACTAATCCTCGACTTTGGCGATGTCATTTACAAAATAGCCTCCAATACCCTACTCAACAAATTGGATGCAGTCTATCACAGTGCAATCCGTTTTGTCACCAAAGCCCCATATACTACCCACCATTGCGACCTGTACGCTCTCGTTGGCTGGCCCTCGCTTCATACTCGTCGCCAAACCCACTGGCTCCATGTCATCTACAAGACCCTGCTAGGTAAAGTCCCCCCTTATCTCAGCTCGCTGGTCACCATAGCATCTCCCACCTGTAGCACACGCTCCAGCAGGTATATCTCTCTAGTCACCCCCAAAACCAATTCTTTCTTTGGCCGCCTCTCCTTCCAGTTCTCTGCTGCCAATGACTGGAACGAACTACAAAAATCTACTTTGCACATTCTTCCATTGCAAATCTACCATTCCAGTGTTTTACTAGCTATATTGTATTTACTTTGCCACCATGGCCTTTTTTGCCTTTACCTCCCTTATCTCACCTCATTTGCTCACATCGTATATAGACTTGTTTATACTGTATTATTGACTGTATGTTTGTTTTACTCCATGTGTAACTCTGTGTCGTTGTATGTGTCGAACTGCTTTGCTTTATCTTGGCCAGGTCGCAATTGTAAATGAGAACTTGTTCTCCACTGGCCTACCTGGTTAAATAAAGGTGAAAAGAAAAAAAAAAAATTGTGTCTCCTGACCTCATGTTGTGTCTCCTGACCTCATGTTGTGTCTAATGTACTGACCTCATGTTGTGTCTCATGTACTGACCTCATGTTGTGTCTACAGAACTAACCTCATGTTGTGTCTAATGTAATGACCTCATGTTGTGTCTAATGTCCTGACCTCATGTTGTGTCTACAGAACTAACCTCATGTTGTGTCTAATGTAATGACCTCATGTTGTGTCTAATGTACTGACCTCATGTTGTGTCCAATGTTCTGACCTCATGTTGTGTCTAATGTACTGACCTCATGTTGTGTCTACTGACCTCATGTTGTGTCTAGTGACCTCATGTTGTGTCTAGTGACCTCATGTTGTGTCTAGTGACCTCATGTTGTGTCTACTGTACTGACCTCATGTTGTGTCTAATGTACTGACCTCATGTTGTGTCTAATGTACTGACCTCATGTTGTGTCGAATGTACTGACCTCATGTTGTGTCTAATGTACTGACCTCATGTTGTGTCCTATGACCTGACCTCATGTTGTGTCCACAGAACTAACCTCATGTTGTGTCTAATGTAATGACCTCATGTTGTGTCTAATGTACTGACCTCATGTTGTGTCTACTGTACTGACCTCATGTTGTGTCTACTGTCCTGACCTCTTGTTGTGTCTAATGTACTGACCTCATTTTGTGTCTCATTTACTGACCTCATGTTGTGTCTAGTGACCTCATGTTGTGTCTAGTGACCTCATGTTGTGTCTAGTGACCTCATGTTGTGTCTAATGTACTGACCTCATGTTGTGTCTACTGTACTGACCTCATGTTGTGTCTCATGTACTGACCTATGTTGTCTACTGACCTCATGTTGTGTCTACTGTACTGACCTCATGTTGTGTCTAATGTACTGACCTTCATGTTGTGTCTAGTGACCTCATGTTGTGTCTACTGTACTGACCTCATGTTGTGTCTAATGTACTGACCTCATGTTGTGTCTAGTGACCTCATGTTGTGTCTACTGTACTGACCTCATGTTGTGTCTACTGTACTGACCTCATGTTGTGTCTAGTGACCTCATGTTGTGTCTAGTGACCTCATGTTGTGTCTACTGACCTCATGTTGTGTCTAATGTACTGACCTCATGTTGTGTCTAATGTACTGACCTCATGTTGTGTCTAATGTACTGACCTCATGTTGTGTATAATGTACTGACCTCATGTTGTGTCTAATGTACTGACCTCATGTTGTGTCTACTATACTGACCTCATGTTGTGTCTAATGTACTGACCTCATGTTGTGTCTAATGTACTGATCTCATGTTGTGTCTAATGAAGTGTGAAACATACCTCTTGACACACAGTATTACGCGGAGTGGAACAGGGGAACCCAAGAGCAGACTCAGATGAGGAGACTGGGATGAGGTAACCAAGGTATTTATTAAAACACAGGGGGAAGATGGAGTGCAGGTCAGGGGAAGCTCGGGCGGGTTGCAGGAAACCAGGTGCGGAGGCTGGGGCTGGAGCGAGAGGGGTTGGGACTGGGTAAAGCAGGTCTGGAGGGGAATCCAAGGGAGAAGTAGAGTGGGGAATCCAGGACAGAGAAGCAGGATGACGAGACGTGGGACTGGAGACAGGGACCAGAGTCAGAGTGGGTTACAAAAGTAGCGGAGAGGAAAACAGCATCAGACAAGGAAAACAGGCACAACAGAATAACAGGATCTAACATTAACAAACATCTAGAAACGGAGACTGACTGAGCAGAGATTACGATCTGGCAGCGTGGAAGAGGCATGACTAAGTATACACACACACACATAGGGAGAGATGGAGAGGGAGAGAGCCCTGGGGGAGTGGTAGCAAGTCAAGAAGACACAGGATGAGCAGTAGAAGGCGTGGCAGGAGCAGATGTAACACACAGGATGCTAGTAAATAGGGATTTTCTTCATGTGCTCATACAAAAAATTAAGTGAGTGTGTGTGTTTGTGCGAGTGGTTTGCTGTTGTGGCAGTAGGAAACATTTTCATATGCAAATACAAAACATGTAATGTGTGTGTGTGTCTATGTGTCCACCCATTTCCAGGTCTCCTCTTCATCATGTCACTCAGGCCAATCCAGGCTCTCTTGTTGAGGTTGAAGAGAAATGTTGTTGTTGAGAAAGATGCAGTTAACTACAGTAGGCTAAATGTGTAAAATAACAGATCTTGTTCAGGCTTTATGTAATTTGACCACATCAGTGCATTTGTTATGATAATAATCAATATAAAGTACAGTCATTTGTTAAATTAGAGACACGTGTTGAAGTGAAACCATTGTAGAAATACTATAAAAGCCTGAGATAATGGAAATGGAATTAGAGATGCCTGATCTTGCAGTGCCAAAAGATTTGGCACACTTCCTGCATTTCGAAGAGACCGATGGGACTTTTTCCCAGAAAGTACAGAATGGATGATCAGATATCGTTTCCCAAAACCAATCGTATAGGATATTTTCGAGGATTTAAGACCTACCTGAGAAATGGAAAAATATGCCAATCCAGTGCACATGAAGTGTCAATCTTCCTGGGGTTTTTGGCAACGGGCACATTTCAGCAGGAGCTTGCTGATTGGCATCTTACCATCTTCAACGAGTCAATGTTTTGGATGCAATCATCAGCAACTCAAACCGTAAAATACCATTTCCATACACAATCACACAACAGGTTTCTTTCCCATCAATGGATTCCCAATGACAAATGGATGAATAGACGGCACCCACATCCCCATCTCCATGCCAAAGCCAGTTCAACTATATGAACAGAAAAGACTTCCACTCTTAATGTGCAGGTGGTTTTATGACAACAACACACTGCTGAATGTGGTTTCAAAGCGGCCAGTTGGAACCACGACTTGTTCATTCTGTCGAACAGCAATGTTGGCGTCCACACCTACAAGAGGGAGCTGTTGAGGATGGATGGCTTATTGGTGAGTGTTGACCACTCATTTGTAGTAAATGTGGCGGTGCTAAAGCAACTTGAACTGTCCTAATGGTCCTCTATTTGTAGCTATGTTTTTATTTTTACTGTTCAAACCACAACTGAGTGAGACAAATAAAACCTGTTGGTTGACCTCAATCTCTGACACTACAACTATATTGCAGTCTGCATTATTATCATTCTAAGCTTCTTTTGGTTGCGGTTTGTATCCTATATCATGGTACGGCGTTGTATATTCCCACAGGCTTTACAGGGATGATTTGGACCATATCTAGTTAATTCTCTCTGGACTGTCCTGCATCTGTGTGACTTATTATAGTGATACATGTTTGAAACAGTTAACCACAGTGAAGAGGAAACTGTCAAATCAACACCACACTGGTCATCATGTGACTTACACCAGCCAATCTAAACCTGTATGTTTCCCACAGCGCTCATCAGTGTTAAACATGTGTTTCAACTGAAGTGATAATATAATACATGATATGACTCCCACCAGTCTTAGTGTGATAATATACTACATGATATGACTCCCACCAGTCTTAGTGTGATAATATAATACATGATATGACTCCCACCAGCCTTAGTGTGATAATATACTACATGATATGACTCCCACCAGCCTTAGTGTGATAATATACTACATGATATGACTCCCACCAGTCTTAGTGTGATAATATAATACATGATATGACTCCCACCAGCCTTAGTGTGATAATATAATACATGATATGACTCCCACCAGTCTTAGTGTGATAATATACTACATGATATGACTCCCACCAGTCTTAGTTTGATAATATAATACATGATATGACTCCCACCAGTCTTAGTGTGATAATATACTACATGATATGACTCCCACCAGTCTTATTGTGATAATATACTACATGATATGACTCCCACCAGTCTTAGTGTGATAATATAATACATGATATGACTCCCACCAGTCTTAGTGTGATAATATACTACATGATATGACTCCCACCAGTCTTAGTGTGATAATATACTACATGATATGACTCCCACCAGTCTTAGTTTGATAATATAATACATGATATGACTCCCACCAGTCTTAGTGTGATAATATACTACATGATATGACTCCCACCAGTCTTAGTGTGATAATATAATACATGATATGACTCCCACCAGTCTTAGTGTGATAATATAATACATGATATGACTCCCACCAGTCTTAGTGTGATAATATACTACATGATATGACTCCCACCAGTCTTAGTGTGATAATATAATACATGATATGACTCCCACCAGTCTTAGTGTGATAATATACTACATAATATGACTCCCACCAGTCTTAGTGTGATAATATACTACATGATATGACTCCCACCAGTCTTAGTGTGATAATATAATACATGATATGACTCCCACCAGCCTTAGTGTGATAATATAATACATAATATGACTCCCACCAGTCTTAGTGTGATAATATACTACATGATATGACTCCCACCAGTCTTAGTGTGATAATATAATACATGATATGACTCCCACCAGCCTTAGTTTGATAATATACTACATGATATGACTCCCACCAGCCTTAGTGTGATAATATACTGCATGATATGACTCCCACCAGCCTTAGTGTGATAATATAATACATGATATGACTCCCACCAGTCTTAGTGTGATAATATACTACATGATATGACTCCCACCAGTCTTAGTTTGATAATATAATACATGATATGACTCCCACCAGTCTTAGTGTGATAATATACTACATGATATGACTCCCACCAGTCTTATTGTGATAATATACTACATGATATGACTCCCACCAGTCTTAGTGTGATAATATAATACATGATATGACTCCCACCAGTCTTAGTGTGATAATATAATACATGATATGACTCCCACCAGTCTTAGTGTGATAATATACTACATGATATGACTCCCACCAGTCTTAGTTTGATAATATAATACATGATATGACTCCCACCAGTCTTAGTGTGATAATATACTACATGATATGACTCCCACCAGCCTTAGTGTGATAATATAATACATAATGTGACTCCCACCAGTCTTAGTGTGATAATATACTACATGATATGACTCCCACCAGTCTTAGTGTGATAATATAATACATGATATGACTCCCACCAGTCTTAGTGTGATAATATAATACATAATGTGACTCCCACCAGCCTTAGTGTGATAATATACTACATGATATGACTCCCACCAGCCTTAGTTTGATAATATAATACATGATATGACTCCCACCAGCCTTAGTGTGATAATATAATACATGATATGACTCCCACCAGTCTTAGTGTGATAATATAATACATGATATGACTCCCACCAGTCTTAGTGTGATAATATACTACATGATATGACTCCCACCAGCCTTAGTGTGATAATATAATACATGATATGACTCCCACCAGTCTTAGTGTGATAATATACTACATGATATGACTCCCACCAGCCTTAGTGTGATAATATAATACATGATATGACTCCCACCAGTCTTAGTGTGATAATATACTACATGATATGACTCCCACCAGCCTTAGTGTGATAATATAATACATGATATGACTCCCACCAGCCTTAGTGTGATAATATACTACATGATATGACTCCCACCAGCCTTAGTGTGATAATATAATACATGATATGACTCCCACCAGTCTTAGTGTGATAATATACTACATGATATGACTCCCACCAGCCTTAGTGTGATAATATAATACATGATATGACTCCCACCAGCCTTAGTGTGATAATATAATACATGATATGACTCCCACCAGTCTTAGTGTGATAATATACTACATGATATGACTCCCACCAGCCTTAGTGTGATAATATAATACATGATATGACTCCCACCAGTCTTAGTGTGATAATATACTACATGATATGACTCCCACCAGTCTTAGTGTGATAATATACTACATGATATGACTCCCACCAGTCTTAGTGTGATAATATACTACATGATATGACTCCCACCAGCCTTAGTTTGATAATATAATACATTAAATGACTATATATCGTGCTATATGATGTATGTGTGAATACACAGGGTCACAATTTTGGATCTGCTAAAATAAATTGGTATCCTGTTATTTGACACATACACTACATATATCCTGACTGAGTTTACAGCACCCCCAGCCTTCAAATGGATAACACATTATGGCTCTCACTCTGTCACTGATCTTAGACGCTGATCTTAGGTCGGTTTTGCGTTTCCACCAGAAATGGTTATGGTTAAGATTGGGTGAGATAAACCTGATCCTAGATCTGAACCTAGGGGAAACTTCCCTCCGTGGTGTGACCGGCAACCAATGGCCATTTACAGCAGGGGTCTTTTTTTATCTATACTGACTGTGAAGAGTTTCTCAGAATGAAAAAGCAGAAGTTCTGACAATATCTCTGTAGTTTCAGTTTGGCAGATTTAATAGAATAGAAAGAAGAATAAAAACCCTTCACATGTATTATGACAAAAAGTTCATATTTCCACCCTGTCTTTCAGTACAACATAACATAAACATACTGGTTACATCTAATGACACAACTCTCTCTGCACTGATTCCACTGTTCCACATGACATCTACCTACATGAACTATTATACAACTCTACAGCTCTACTCTATTCCACAGGGGGAGAGAAAGCATCACACAGGTACAGCTGTCGTGTTGGTGACAGAGACCTGGGTGGATGTAGTACTAACTACAGGTACAGCTGTAGAGTTGGTGACAGAGACCTGGGTGGATGTAGTACTAACTACAGGTACAGCTGTAGAGTTGGTGACAGAGACCTGGGTGGATGTAGTACTAACTACAGGTACAGCTGTAGTGTTGGTGACAGAGACCTGGGTGGATGTAGTACTAACTACAGGTACAGCTGTAGTGTTGGTGACAGAGACCTGGGTGGATGTAGTACTAACTACAGGTACAGCTGTAGTGTTGGTGACAGAGACCTGGGTGGATGTAGTACTAACTACAGGTACAGCTGTAGTGTTGGTGACAGAGACCTGGGTGGATGTAGTACTAACTACAGGTACAGCTGTAGTGTTGGTGACAGAGACCTGGGTGGATGTAGTACTAACTACAGGTACAGCTGTAGTGTTGGTGACAGAGACCTTGGTGGATGTAGTACTAACTACAGGTACAGCTGTAGTGTTGGTGACAGAGACCTGGTGGATGTAGTACTAACTACAGATACAGCTGTAGTGTTGGTGACAGAGACCTGGGTGGATGTAGTACTAACTACAGGTACAGCTGTAGTGTTGGTGACAGAGACCTGGGTGGATGTAGTACTAACTACAGGTACAGCTGTAGTGTTGGTGACAGAGACCTGGGTGGATGTTGTACTAACTACAGGTACAGCTGTAGTGTTGGTGACAGAGACCTGGGTGGATGTAGTACTAACTACAGGTACAGCTGTAGTGTTGGAGACAGAGACCTGGGTGGATGTTGTACTAACTACAGGTACAGCTGTAGTGTTGGTGACAGAGACCTGGGTGGATGTAGTACTAACTACAGGTACAGCTGTAGTGTTGGAGACAGAGACCTGGGTGGATGTAGTACTAACTACAGGTACAGCTGTAGTGTTGGTGACAGAGACCTGGGTGGATGTAGTACTAACTACAGGTACAGCTGTAGTGTTGGTGACAGAGACCTGGGTGGATGTAATACTAACTACAGGTACACGTTCACCACGCTGTCTGTGTGGGTGGACCATTTCAGTTTGTCCATGATGTGAAGCCGAGGAACTTTAAACTTTCCACCCTCTCTACTACTGTCCCGTCGATGTGGATAGGGGGCTGCTCCCTCTGCTGTTTCCTGAAGTCCACGATTATCTCCTTTGTTTTGTTGACATTGAGTGTGAGGTTATTTTCCTGACACCACACTCCGAGGGCCCTCACTCCCTCCCTGTAGGTCGTCTCGTTGTTGTTGGTTCTGGATGGCAGGAAGCCTGGCCCCGGTAATGTACTGGGACTTTTGCACTACACTCTGTAGTGCCTTGCGGTCGGAGGCAGAGCAGTTGCCATTCCATGCAGTGATGCAACCCGTCAGGATGCTCGCGATGGTGCAGCTGTAAAACCTTTGAGGATCTGAGGACCCATGCCAAATCTTTTCAGTCTCCTGAGGGGGAATAGGTTTTGTCGTGCCCTCTTCGTGACTGTCTTGTGCTTGTACCAAGTTAGTTTGCTGGTGATGTGGACCCCAAGGAACTTGAAGCTCTCAGCCTGCTCTACTACAGCCCCGTCGATGAGAATGGGGGCGTGCTCGGTCCTTCTAATAAGAACTGGAGTCTGCGTCCAGTGTGTCTGCCCGTTGTTATCAAGGTAATCAGGTGTATATCCAGGATGCATCTGGTTTACTCAGCCCAACATCACATGCACACTAGCACTCAGTTCACACAGGGAGCAGCGTGAGCAGCGATGTCGTCATTATGTCATCCTAAAACATGGCAGACATTGGATGAATATAAAAAATACAAATGTTATCGGCCTCAGAGACAATTATTTGAATAATTCAATAGATGTTTTTTTCACGTAGGTGATGACTAAAGTGACTTATTACACATTTTCAAATCTGACCTCTCTATGTGGCCGTGTGGAAATGGTCTTTCTGGGCCAAGTGTCCCTTATACTGCAGTACAGAAACAAAACTGTATTAGCAATCGAAACCGTGCTTCTAGACCAGAAACCTGATAACTTGGAGGAGACGCCTGGTAGCCCGTTCTGGGGAGTGGTAAAACCTGTCTCCTGTAGGGAGGGAGGGACGGAGAAAGGGGGAACACAGAGAGGGGAAAGATAGAGAGAGAGAAAGAGAGAGAGAGAGAGAGAGAGAGAGCTTAGTCAGACAACTGATGTAGCTGATAAGAACTGGTAGCTTACACAACCAATTCCTTTCATATCAGGGTGAGAGGATATGAGAGGAGGCCACTTTAGAGTTTTGAAACCTTGCTTACAATGGAGAGACGCAGGAATGTATTGTTCAAGTCTGTGGCTCCAGCAGCCTCGGCATCGATGGTCAGGGTGATATCCCTTCCTGACGGGATGCTGGCGGGCGCCATCAGGCTCACCGTACCATTGGCCGGCCATCATGGAGAGAGATGCTGGCAGGGAAAGAGGAAGTGAATCTGAGATTGTTGGTGGCTCCCGACAGTAAAGGTTCCTCCGGTTCTGTTGGCCGTTTCCATGGTGAAGGGGATGGAAATGTTGGAAATCTATGTCTGCATCTTAATCAGAAGTTTAAAAGGGGAACTTTAAATATGTTTGTGTGTGTGTGCGTGTCTCCGTGTGTGTGTCTCCTTGAGTGTGTAGGTGCTTGTGTGTTTGTCCTCTCAGTACTTTTCTGATCTCTGTCAGTGACGAACTGCAGGCGAAACTGTTCTAAGTATTCAATCACATTCAATCAGGAAGCTGGTTGACCTGCTAGGACAGTTCTGCAGAATCTCTCCTTTCCACAATGTGTTCATGTTAGTTTGTAGGCCAAACCGCTCAGACCCCACAGACGTTTTTGTAAGAAGAGCGATTTTGGGATTTTTCGATTTTCATGTTCTGACAAACATCGCTATAGCTCGGCCACCTTCCACCACAGATGAGGAAGGGTGATATCGGCGGATGTGGTGGATTGAGACGTGGCCCATGCAAAAAATAGATATCTGCTGCTTAAACTGACAGGTTTTGATGAAGATATTTTTATTGTGTTCCGGGGCGTCAGTAGGGGTTTTCTAACATTCTGTAGAAAGAACGATTCATATATTCGAAATGGAAATTATGAAATGCACCACATGCCGTGTGCACAAAGTAAAATGTACTAATGTAATGTTGATTTGTCAAACAACTACTGGTATACAAGAAGCTACAATCTGTGGAAATAACTACTGATATAAAGAGGAAATAATATTGGTAATACACTAGTTTTTTTTCTCAGTCAGGGTGTTGTAACCGGTCTGTATCTTGTCTCTCTCTTCAGTCAGGTTGTTGTAACTGGTCTGTAGCTGGTCTCTCAGCAGTCAGGTTGTTGTATCTGGTCTGTATCTCTCTTTCAGTCAGGTTGTTGTAACTGGTCTGTAGCTGGTCTCTCTCTTCACTTAGGTTGTTGTAACTGGTCTGTATCTTGTCTCTCTCTTCAGTCAGGGTGTTGTAACTGGTCTGTATCTTGTCTCTCTCTTCAGTCAGGTTGTTGTAACTGGTCTGTAGCTTGTCTCTCTCTTCAGTCAGGTTGTTGTAACTGGTCTGTAGCTTGTCTCTCTCTTCAGTCAGGTTGTTGTAACTGGTCTGTAGCTTGTCTCTCTCTTCAGTCAGGTTGTTGTAACTGGTCTGTAGCTTGTCTCTCTCTTCAGTCAGGTTGTTGTAACTGGTCTGTAGCTTGTCTCTCTCTTCAGTCAGGTTGTTGTAACTGGTCTGTAGCTGGTCTCTCTCTTCAGTCAGGTTGTTGTAACTGGTCTGTAGCTGGTCTCTCAGCAGTCAGGTTGTCTTAGCTGGTCTGTAGTTGGTCTCTCTCTTCAGTCAGGGTGTTGTAACTGGTCTGTAGCTTGTCTCTCTCTTCAGTCAGGTTGTTGTAACTGGTCTGTAGCTTGTCTCTATCTTCAGTCAGGTTGTTGTAACTGGTCTGGAGCTTGTCTCTCTCTTCAGTTAGGTTGTTGTAACTGGTCTGTATCTTGTCTCTCTATTCAGTCAGGTTGTTGTAACCGGTCTGTAACTGGTCTCTCTCTTCAGTCAGGGTGTTGTAACTGGTCTGTAGCTGGCCTTTCTGCAGACATGTCGTGGTGCTGATCTCACTGTTCCTCCAGGATGTCTGTACTGACGTAGATATCCACAATCCTTTCCTCCATCTCAACTCTGTCAAACCTTATTGTTCATATCAAGCTTGGTACAGATGGACTCACACATTTTAAACTATGTTTTCTGACTATGGATACAGTGCCTTAAAGCAGGGTTTTCCAAACCCTTCTTGGTGAACTTAATGTGTTTTGCCCTACACTGCACAGCTGATTCAAATAACCAACTCATCATCTAGCTTTGATGATTTAAATCAGCTGTGTAGGGCTAGGGTAAAAAACTAAACGTTCACCCAGAGGAGGCCCTCAGTACAGAGTGTCTGAGTCTGAAGATGACTGCTTTTAAACCTGTTGTAGGTGGGGATTTGTGGAACAGAAACATGTCATAGCTGGTTACACAGTAACATGTCCTGGCTGGTTACACAGTAACATGTCCTGGTTGGTTACACAGTAACATGTCCTGGTTGGTTACACAGTAACATGTCCTGGCTGGTTATACAGTAACATGTCCTGGCTGGTTATACAGTAACATGTCCTGGCTGGTTATACAGTAACATGTCCTGGCTGGTTAAACAGTAACATGTCCTGGCTGGTTATACAGTAACATGTCCTGGCTGGTTATACAGTAACATGTCCTGGCTGGTTATACAGTAACATGTCCTGGCTGGTTATACAGTAACATGTCCTGGCTGGTTGTACAGTAACATGTCTTGGCTGGTTATACAGTAACATGTCCTGGCTGGTTATACATTAACATGTCCTGGTTGGTTATACAGTAACATGTCCTGGTTGGTTATACAGTAACATGTCCTGGCTGTTATACATTAACATGTCCTGGTTGGTTATACAGTAACATGTCCTGGCTGGTTATACAGTAACATGTCCTGGCTGGTTATACAGTAACATGTCCTGGCTGGTTATACAGTAACATGTCCTGGCTGGTTAGGCAGTAACATGTCCTGGCTGGTTATACAGTAACATGTCCTGGCTGGTTATACAGTAACATGTCCTGGCTGGTTATACAGTAACATGTCCTGGCTGGTTATACAGTAACATGTCCTGGCTGGTTATACAGTAACATGTCCTGGCTGGTTATACAGTAACATGTCCTGGCTGGTTATACAGTAACATGTCCTGGCTGGTTATACAGTAACATGTCCTGGCTGGTTATACAGTAACATGTCCTGGCTGGTTATACAGTAACATGTCCTGGCTGGTTATACAGTAACATGTCCTGGCTGGTTATACAGTAACATGTCCTGGCTGGTTATACAGTAACATGTCCTGGCTGGTTATACAGTAACATGTCCTGGCTGGTTATACAGTAACATGTCCTGGCTGGTTATACAGTAACATGTCCTGGCTGGTTATACAGTAACATGTCCTGGCTGGTTATACAGTAACATGTCCTGGCTGGTTATACAGTAACATGTCCTGGCTGGTTATACAGTAACATGTCCTGGCTGGTTATACAGTAACATGTCCTGGCTGGTTATACAGTAACATGTCCTGGCTGGTTATACAGTAACATGTCCTGGCTGGTTATACAGTAACATGTCCTGGCTGGTTATACAGTAACATGTCCTGGCTGGTTATACATTAACATGTCCTGGTCTGTTATACAGTAACATGTCCTGGCTGGTTATACATTAACATGTCCTGGCTGGTTATACAGTAACATGTCCTGGCTGGTTATACAGTAACATGTCCTGGCTGGTTATACAGTAACATGTCCTGGTTGGTTATACATTAACATGTACTGGCTGGTTATACAGTAACATGTCCTGGTTGGTTATACAGTAACATGCCCTGGCTGGTTATACAGTAACATGTCCTGGCTGGTTATACAGTAACATGTCCTGGCTGGTTATACAGTAACATGTCCTGGCTGGTTATACAGTAACATGTCCTGGCTGGTTATACAGTAACATGTCCTGGCTGGTTATACAGTAACATGTCCTGGCTGGTTATACAGTAACATGTCCTGGGTTATACTGGTTATACAGTAACATGTCCTGGCTGGTTATACAGTAACATGTCCTGGCTGGTTATACAGTAACATGGTTATACAGTAACATGTCCTGGCTGGTTATACAGTAACATGTCCTGGCTGGTTATACAGTAACATGTCCTGGCTGGTTATACAGTAACATGTCCTGGCTGGTTATACAGTAACATGTCCTGGCTGGTTATACAGTAACATGTCCTGGCTGGTTATACAGTAACATGTCCTGGCTGGTTATACAGTAACATGTCCTGGCTGGTTATACAGTAACATGTCCTGGCTGGTTATACAGTAACATGTCCTGGCTGGTTATACAGTAACATGTCCTGGCTGGTTATACAAACATGTCCTGGCTGGTTATACAGTAACATGTCCTGGCTGGTTATACAGTAACATGTCCTGGCTGGTTATACAGTAACATGTCCTGGCTGGTTATACAGTAACATGTCCTGGCTGGTTATACAGTAACATGTCCTGGCTGGTTATACAGTAACATGTCCTGGCTGGTTATACAGTAACATGTCCTGGCTGGTTATACAGTAACATGTCCTGGCTGGTTATACAGTAACATGTCCTGGTTGGTTATACAGTAACATGTCCTGTCTGGTTATACAGTAACATGTCCTGGCTGGTTATACAGTAACATGTCCTGGCTGGTTATACAGTAACATGTCCTGGTTGGTTATACAGTAACATGTCCTGGCTGGTTATACAGTAACATGTCCTGGTTAGTTATAGTTGGGACACTTTCTTCTTCTTTTCACCTTGTTATGTGATTCCTGAGTAACTTCCTGGTCTACTGGGGGAAGTTCCACTCACTTACTGTGAAGCAACACAAACATAGACAGAGACACATTCAGAAACACACACGATAACATAGCCACTATAAACACACGTACACGTGGAGTTTGTGTTGTATATATGTGGTAGTAGAGTAGGGGCCTGAGGGCACACACTTAATGTGTTGTGAAATCTGTTGTGAATGTATTGTAATGTTTTTAAAATTGTATAACTGCCTTCATTTTGCTGGAACCCGGGAAGAGTATCTGCTTTTTTGGCAGGAACTAATTAATGGGGATCCATAATAAACCCAAGGAAGAGTAGCTGCTGCCTTGACAGGAACTAATTAATGGGGATCCATAATAAACCCCAGGAGGAGTAGCCGATACCTTGGCAGGAACTATTGGGGATCCATAATAAACTCCAGGAGGATTAGCTGATACCTTGACAGGAACTAATTAATGGGGATCCATAATAAACTCCAGGAGGAGTAGCCGATACCTTGACAGGAACTAATTAATGGGGATCCATAATAAACCCCAGGAAGAGTAGCTGCTGCCTTGGCAGGAACTAATTAATGGGGATCCATAATAAACTCCAGGAGGAGTAGCCGATACCTTGGCAGGAACTAATTAATGGGGATCCATAATAAACTCCAGGAGGAGTAGCCGATACCTTGGCAGGAACTAATGTGGATTCATAATAAATACAAATACATACACCAGACACACCCTCTTATATGATCTTTTACTTCTCTATATCACTGATTAACATATTGGATGTATCTTAATAATGTCTCTGGATGCTGTCCACTACTTTGAGCGTTTGGGACTATTCTATTGGTTCCATTAAGCCAGACAAGCTCAACCAAGCACAGATAAAGTATTTGGGTTTTACAGCAGATTTCCTCTTTAATCCCAATGAATACACTTAAAGCATTCATCTATTTGCATAATTGAAGGTAAAATCATTTTAAAAAGTGCTTCCACTGTGACTTGACATCAGTTAGCGTTTTTCAGTGTTTTCAGTCATGTGCTTGTGTAAGTGTATGTGTGTGTGTGTGTGTGTGTGTGTGTGTGTGTGTGTGTGTGTGTGTGTGTGTGTGTGTGTGTGTGTGTGTGTGCGTGCGTGTGTGTGTGTGTGCGTGTGTGTGCAAGTGCGAGTGCGAGTGTGCTCAAATACAGTAACTTCTACATCTAACCTCAACTCTAACATACGTCTGTACCTGTGTCTTCTCCCTGCACTGATTATGCTTTTGGGTCCCAACCCCTAATGTGTCTCTAATGTGTCTCTACCTGAATTAATGCTGTCATTGAATGAGCGGTATAAACCAAATATAAACTCATAATTGTGCATTCAAAATTGTATTTCAATGAATTGAATGATGAGGATGAAGATGTCACACCCTGATCTTTTTCACCTGTTCTTGTTATTGTCTCCACTTCCTCCAAGTGTCGCATATTTTCCATTGTGTATTTATACCTGAGTTTCCTGTCTCTCTGTGCCAGTGTATTTATACCTGTGTTTTCTGTTTCTCTGTGCCAGTGTATTTATCCCTGTGTTTCCTGTCTCTCTGTGCCAGTGTATTTATCCCTGTGTTTCCTGTTTCTCTGTGCCAGTGTATTTATCCCTGTTTCCTGTTTCTCTGTGCCAGTGTATTTATCCCTGTGTTTCCTGTTTCTCTGTGCCAGTGTATTTATCCCTGTGTTTCCTGTTTCTCTGTGCCAGTGTATTTATCCCTGTGTTTCCTGTTTCTCTGTGCCAGTGTATTTATACCTGTGTTTCCTGTTTCTCTGTGACAGTGAATTTATACCGGTGTTTCCTGTCTCTCTGTGCCAGTGTATTTATACATGTGTTTCCTGTTTCCATGTGCCAGTGTATTTATCCCTGTGTTTCCTGTCTCTCGGTGCCAGTGTATTTATACCTGTGTTTCCTGTCTCTCTGTGCCAGTACGTCTTGTATGTTCAAGTCAACCAGCGTGTTTTTTCCCCTGCTCCTACTTTTCTATTCTCTTCTACTAGTCCTCCCAGTTTTGACCTTTGCCTGTTTTCTGAACTCCATTCCCACCTGCCTGACCATTCTGTCTGCCCTGACCTCGAGCCTGCCTGCCATTCTGTACCTCTGGATCTCTGAACTGGTTTTGACCTTTTGCTTGTCCATGACTATTATCTTGCCTACCCCCTTTGGATTGTTAATAAATATCTTGGGCTCGAACCATCTGCCTCCTGTGTCTGCATCTGGTTCTCCTTGTGCCCCTATTGAAGAAGGTGATTGAATTTAGAACAATAGTGTAGGAATTGCTATTTCTCTGTCCTTTCTCTGAACTCACTTAATGCAAGTATTTTCATTTTCAGTTCCTGGAAACTCTTTGTTTCCTTTCATGTGTCCAACCAATTATTATTAGGTTATTCACCATGGAAACCAGCGAAATGTATTTCTGAGTTAGGTTGGCTTGTTTTCAGAATTCACAACAAAATGCCTCCAGCTGTCCATCACCACTGTAAATATAAAGAGTGGTTATAGAGGGTGAGCGTGTATGTGTGTGTTTGTGCGAGAGAGAATCGAAACACACACAGTAACGTGTGTAAATGAGTTCCGAGAGCAGATCTGTTATCCAACGATTAGTTTCATATTAAAAACGGTTAAATGTTTCTCAAATATGCTCTCTGGTGGTCAAACTAGCTCTAACGAGCGTTAATGGCAACAATGTCTGACACTTAAATAATAAATAATAAATAATGTGCCATAGAATTCTGCGGCAGCCCGCAAGTTGTGCTGCAATATGATGCAACTTTTTAACGAAGAACCACTGGAGGAGTTGGCAAGACAGCACTAAACAGACCTGGGACTCTAGCTAGTAGGAGTTGGCAAGACAGCACTAAACAGACCTGGGACTCTAGCTAGTAGGAGTTGGCAAGACAGCACTAAACAGACCTGGGACTCTAGCTAGTAGGAGTTGGCAAGACAGCACTAAACAGACCTGGGACTCTAGCTAGGAGGAGTTGGCAAGACAGCACTAAACAGACCTGGGACTCTAGCTAGTAGGAGTTGGCAAGACAGCACTAAACAGACCTGGGACTCTAGCTAGTAGGAGTTGGCAAGACAGCACTAAACAGACCTGGGACTCTAGCTAGTAGGAGTTGGCAAGACAGCACTAAACAGACCTGGGACTCTAGCTAGTAGGAGTTGGTAGACCTGGGACTCTAGCTAGTAGGAGTTGGCAAGACAGCACTAAACAGACCTGGGACTCTAGCTAGTAGGAGTTGGCAAGACAGCACTAAACAGACCTGGGACTCTAGCTAGTAGGAGTTGGCAAGACAGCACTAAACAGACCTGGGACTCTAGCTAGTAGGAGTTGGCAAGACAGCACTAAACAGACCTGGGACTCTAAACAGCTAGTAGGAGTTGGCAAGACAGCACTAAACAGACCTGGGACTCTAGCTAGTAGGAGTTGGCAAGACAGCACTAAACAGACCTGGGACTCTAGCTAGTAGGTTGGCAAGTTGGGACTCTAGTTTAGGTAAGAAGAATTATTTAGGGGTTGGCGTGAGGTGTTATGCCTTCCATTCAACACCAACATATCATCTAGCAAGTGTATTTAACACGCACTGGGCACTGTAAGCTCTGCCCACTGACCATTGAGCTTTAATTGAACCAATCACATTCATTATGTCCTTGAGACAGAGCTGCCCTCAGGGCAAGATTGAATACAGAAAACTGTCCTTAACCAATCTGGATTGTTGTTTGAGGTTTAGGCTAAATCTCTATCACCTGTTCACATTATTTTACACCAACCCTTTGTCCATCTGCTGGTGAATAAGAGAAAAAGCATTTAGTATTTAAATAAACCGATGACCAAACCAAAAACAACATGGAAGCTATCAAAAAACTTGTAAGATGAAGATGAAGGCACTTAAAATGCCTTTATTGTGGTCCTACGTTTAATGAAACAACATACAAAAAATGGATGTAAAAAAAGAAACAAGAATACAATGGAGCATATTATCTACAATATTGTATGTATACTGCATAACTTTGCTCTTCAATAAAACATATTTGTTCATTGAACAATATATTTTAAAATGTTATCGATTGGGTTGCCAGATGGTGGTGTCATACATGACCGATGACATCACAATGGTCTTAAAGCCAATTTGAACAATGGGTTAATGTGGAAATGTATCAGTTTTCATTGGTTATCGACATGGCTTGTTTCTGCTGGTGCAAAAAGGTATGAAATCAGGTCATTTAATCAATTAACAACTACTATAATTCTGGAGTAGTATTTTTCTCTTAAATCTAGTGGGAAGTATAAAAGTAAAATGACATTCTGATTGACGAATACGTAAAAAGTGTACATGAAATGTACATGAAGTTCGGCTATTGCAAATGTCACTCAATGTAACCTGTCTATACTGTGTTATTTGAGGTTTAGGATAGATACCTATGATTCTCCATTTAGGCCAACCTCTTCCTACTCTTATGACCCCCTCTTCCATTGGCTGGGGATCTGGGAAAAAGTATTTAGCACTATCACATTTTCTTGTCAACAGAAAAAATGTCAGAAGGCAAATTCAGTTGATGTGGAGCAGAAGACAAGAAAGAAGAAGGAGAGGGGCACTTCATCCCCCTCTCCAATTCCATCTGACTGTTCTGAACGGAATGGCTCTGCTACCTCTGACCCCTCACCCTCTGACCAACTCTCCTCCCTCCATCCACCTCCCTCTCCTGTTAAATGTTCCTCTCAGCCTTGCTCTCCTGCTAAACAACCCTCTGTACCCCGGTCACCTGCCAAAACCCTTCCCCAGTGAAATCCTCTCCAGTGGTGTCCCACCCTAGTTCTCCCTCTCCTACCAACCCTCTGGACCGTCATGGAGACACCAGTCAGGAGGGCACAACAGTCAGGTAATCCAAACATAAAGTACAGTGCCATCCTAGAGTCTCTTTGGAGAGTTGGGTTTAGTGCTACCAGACCAGGGCCAGTGTTAATCAACAGTATGAGTGCTAATCTAGGATCAGGTCCTCTCTGTCCATAATAATCTGATTCATTGATCTATGATCTAAAATGCAAAACTGGTCCTAGATCAGACTCCTACTCTGAGACACTTGATAAACACAGTCCCAGAAAGTTATTTTCCTGAAACTGTAGTTTTAGCCTCTTCTGTCTACATCTAGTGGATAAAGAGAGTACTAACCTATTGGCCTGGTCTACTTGGTACACTGCATTGATTAAGACAGCAGTACTCAGCTGTGTTTATAGTACAGTACAGTATTTAATAGAGAGACTGTGTAGAGTGATAATATCTCTGTGTTGGAGGCGTAAGACCTGTTTCTCTCCTTCCTCCAGACCTCTGTCTCTTCAGGACCACTCTAGTCCAAGGCCCCAGAGACCAGTCTCAGCCACCAGAAGCATGACTCTTCCCAGGACCAGCTCAGCCACCAGAGGGTCAGAAGAGACCCAGGGGGCCAGAGGAGAACAGGTGGCACTGGTCAACATGGAACTTCTTGGGTAAACCACAACACACTGCAAATGCATTGAATATAAGTTCTTTATTGTTTAGAGATCAGTGTCTGATATACTATGGGGATAAGGCTTACTATCGAGCATGTCCGTTTTATTAGATATTTATAAACCCATGAATTATGTCAATCTTGGTCTAAAGGACATCCACTTCTTTGTGTTAAATATAATGTATCCCTTATCCCCTGCCATTATCATCACTTTATAGAGATATGAAGGTTATGATTAATCTCTATGTGTGTACTGATGGCTGCTTCTTCTTCACAGGTTGCCTAACATTGGCAACACTTGCTTCCTTAACGCCACCCTGCAGTGCCTCCTGGTCCTGCCGTCCTTCTCAAAGGAAATCCTGCACCAGGAACAACTCTGGAGCTCCTCCCCCTTCTCCAACCTGCTCAGGTAAGGGAAGGCTCAAAAGCAGACACTCACCCCACACACCCATTAATTGTGGTCATAAATTAAAGAAGGGACATCCTTTTCACGCCACTTCTACAGAAAGGGATTGTCGTAGCAGGTTATGATAGCACTTTCACTAATCCTAACCCTTTTCCTAACCTTAACCACTTCATATTTTGCTGTGTATTGTATTTATGGTTTATTTTCCAGTTTCTTTTTGTTTTTGGATCTTCATAACCAAGAGGAACAACAATGACACACTGATTATGATGTAGGCATTTTGTAGGCCAATTTGGAAAGTGTAGAATGACTACATGACCCATAATGCTCATTGACTGAACATTCCACCTTACCGGGGAAATTTGGTAGTTTTTAAAATGCTCTGGAATTGAGAGCAGTATCCAAACCAAATGTCTTAGGAGAATAAACAACACATTTTTGTTGTTTGGCTTCATTGTCCGTCCTCAAAGGTGAAATTGCATCAAATCGAATGAAAAAATTCTAATGATGGGGTGCCACTAGATAAAACATATTTGTATTTACTCATCTGCCTCTTCAGGCGTAAGCCAGTCGGTTGACACCATCCAGTCAGCTGCTAACTTACTCTCTGTCTCCCCTACAGGTGTCTGTTTGATGTGCACCGTTCGGGTCTACCTGACAGTGTGGCAAACCAGGCCTCAAAAGCAGACCTCATGTGGAAGGTCAAGTACTCCTTGTCGGGATACGATTTGAAGTATCTGGGGGACACACAACAGGTAACTGAGGCACTACTCTCTTGTGTACGAGTGCTCTTCTTGCAAGGGTTCATTTTCTCTTTTTAATTTGCTTTTATCTTGGTGTGTTTCTTTCTCTTCCTCATCATAGGATGCACATGAGTTACTTGTCAATATGCTGTGCCAGCTGAAGGAGGAGGGCATGATTCTGAAGACACTCGGGATGAACTATACCTGCCCTGTTTCCCAGCTGGAGTTCCAACTTGTGTCGGTGCGCACATGTACCAGGTAAGAGCTCCCATTGGTTGTAATGTATCTACCTGAGAACATGTCTCTTTCTATATATATATATATATATATACAGTATATATTAATATTACAGAACACATGGCATAACAGAAACATTGTAGAGACCTAAAACAGAAACAGACTTGATGCATTTTTCTTCTCTTTGTCCTGCTTCTGAAGCTGTGGGCGCGAGTCGTCTACCAGAGAGGACTACAACCACCTCTCATTGTACTTCAGCCCTGAGCGCACCTTGCTGAGCAGCCTAGCACTCACTTTCAAAGTCAGCACTTAGGGCTCAGCCCTGCATGTAGAGACTAACACCCAGGGCAAGCTGCCCACTGCCTCAGAATACGCTATCTTATTATTGTAGTGGTATCATTCATTATGTAATGCTTTTGTTTCTAACCAGAGTGAAAAGGTTGAATTCACATGTGAGGGCTGTAAAGGCCTCCACGCCTCAAAGGTGGAGCAGTTCCACACACTGCCTCTGTGAGTTGTCCCTTTATAACCTCTCATAGTACTAGCAGTGTTTAATGTCCTGAGTCTTTAGGAGTAGTTACCTTCCTGAGCAGGTTGTAGGACTTAGAGGTGAGCACCACCAAACAAATTTCACTCATCTGTTACTTTGTTGACTGGTTTCATTGTCTGTCTGTTCATCTCTCTTCCTCTCTGTTTCTGGGCAGTGTGCTGGTTCTGCATCTGAAGAGGTTTGGAGGACCTGGGGGGTTGGAGAAGCTGGAGGCTCCTCTTTTGTTTCCTTCGGAGCTGAGGCTCTCCACCCTCTGTGGGGACATGGTGCCACACCTGCACAGTGCCAGCCCACAGGCCCTCACCAACCAGGCCCCCAGCATCCAGGGGTCCATCCCCCAGACCCTCGCCAGCCAAGTCTCCAGCCCACCTGGAGAGGCCAAAGACAGCGCCCTCTGCTGTTCAGGTAGGCTCATGGCACCATAACACTATTCTTGCTCCAACACCACACAAACCACCCACTCCCAAAACGGTCCTGCTGACAGAGAAGCTGGAAGCTGCAATTTAAAATGTTTCTCAGATATCTTTAGTGATGTATGGGAGCTGTTTTAGACCAGAGCAATTCAGACAAGTGACCACATTTTCACAGCTCTTGATATGTATATTTGACCCCTCAGATTCAAATGAGCAGGAACCAGGGAAAGTGTTGCTGACTGCCTCAGTGGTGAGAGAGAGAGAGAGAGAGAGTGAAACCAGTGAAAAATAATTTATGACAGAAAACTGAGATAGTTATGAGGAGTACACGATGTAGTAGACCTGTAGTAGACTAGTACTGTAGTAGACTGTAGACAGTGTGGTGGACTGTAGAGGAAATGAGAATCCTATGATCACATGTGTTTTCTTACAGAAGCAGAAGCCAGTACAGTCAGTGAATGGTTACTACCAGCTGACTGGCGTAGTCTCTCATTTGGGAGGCTCTGCAAACTCCGGTAAGTAAATACCATCAAACACACACATGCAGATGCACAATACATATGACATCAGCTGAATTCCAAATCACTCCCTTCTCCTTGGATCTCAACTTGCATGTTCACGTGTGCCTCTGCCGTATACACAAGTATCCCAAAGCTGAGGGAGTGAAAATTATCGAGGGTGAAGGCCAGGGATCATCAACTACATTCAGCCTCGGGTCAATTTTATTTCTTAGCCAGATGGGAAGGGGTGTGGAGCAAAATTACAAATAATTTGTAGACTGCAAATATACTGTAGGAAGGCCAAACAGATATAATATTTGACTAATTTCAAACCTTGCTTACATTTGTGTACAATCACGTATATCTCTTTGTTATACGTGGGAATACTTTGAAACAGATTTCCAAAATTAAAATCACTTGTAGCTGATTTGCTGGTGTTTTTACAGTCTTTTAACAATTACGTTTTATTTGGTCATAAAACATAGGGGGCCAAATAAAATCATCCTTGGTAAAATTTGTCCCGCGGGGCGCCATTTGGGGAACCCTGGGGTAGTGGATAATTAGACCCTCCAACAGCCACTTCGACCAAGCTAGCAAGGCTGCAGGCTTCAGAGTGAAGTGTCATCCCAACAAGCACTGCAATATGTTTAGAGTTTGCTCAATTTAATTGAAAAGAATGGAGAGGCATGCCTAATTATATGCGACGTGTATTTGTTTATCTTTGATTTCAAAACTTGACACATGTAACAGATAAAATACCTCCCAAATGACCTGTTTAACTGTTACAAAACACTCTATTACCCACAATAGCCTGACCCTTGACCTCTAGTCTGTCTTCCTTGTTCCACAGGGCACTACATTAGTGACATATTGCATGCCAGTGGGAACTGGTTCTGCTGTAACGACAGCCAGGTGTCAATGTCCAATGAAGCCACTGTGCTGAGGACCAGAGCCCGGAGTGCCTACATGCTCTTCTATATGTTCAGGTACTGCTTACTCTCACCATCTATATTCTTGTGTTGCTATTTATGTGTACGGTTCCTTTCACCCTACAGGGCAATAGAGCGGGAGGCCCCAGCACACAGGGCCTAACAGGCCCACCAGCATCAGCCCCAGCCTAAACAGGGGCAGCACCTGGACCAGCCTCCAAACACTCAGACCTGTCTCAACAGGGGTAGTACCAGGCCCAGTCTCAAAACCCCCAGCCCAGCCTCAACAGGGGTAGTACCAGGCCCAGTCTCAAACCCCCAGCCCAGCCTCAACCCTCACACACCTGCCTCAAAATGGGTAGCACTTGGCCCAACATCAACAACCCCGAGCCCAGCCACATCAGGGGCAGCACTGGGCCCAGCCTCAACATGGGCAGAACAAGTCCCAGCCCCAACACCCTCAGACCTGCCTCAACAGGTGCAGCATTCAGCCCAACTTCAATCATGCTGCTCTTCAACACTAGCATGAACATTCTTTCAGTAGCTTATGTCATAAATATAATATATTAATAAAGACAAGCAAATGTAAGAAAATCGCATTTAAGATGATTCTGTTGACCGTTGTAACTCTTTACCTCAGGAAGATTTATCGTCTGGGATTCAGGCCGGTCCTAACAGGAAACGTGACAAAGGGAAGCAGCTGTAATGGAGCCTTCTAACACCCAATCAGGGCTGGAGGAGGAATGTCACATAAAGATTCAGAGATGCTATGAGTATCTTTTGAAGTTACTCTCCAGTTGTATTCCATTTTAATAAATACAGACATGAAAATGCTGGGCTACGGATGTGACCTTCGTTTAGTGAGTAGAATAACGGGTCACCAAACAAGCTATGGGAACTCCTTCCCTTTCACGTGAAATGATTGAGATGCTTAATATCAACGATGTTTACAATGACGCCACACCCTTACTGTACCATTGTGACCTGTCACTATTAAAGGCTGTGTGACGTGACATACTGTCTTTTCTTATCTCCTATATACTCCCTTACGTATTTATTTGGACAGTGAAGCTACAACTTTTCATTTGGCTCTATACGCCAGCGTTTTGGATTGGAGATCAAATGTTTCATATGTGGTGACTGTACAGAATGTCACCTTTAACTTAATGAATGGTAAATAATGTTGAGTGAGAAAGTTACAGAGGATCATACCCCCAAGACATGCTAACCTCTCACCATTACCATTAATAGGGGAGGTTAGCATTTTATATCATACCCCCAAGACATGCTAACCTCTCACCATTACCATTAATAGGGGAGGTTGGCATTTTATATCATACCCCCAAGACATGCTAACCTCTCACCATTACCATTAATAGGGGAGGTTGGCATTTTATATCATACCCCCAAGACATGCTAACCTCTCACCATTACCATTAATAGGGGAGGTTGGCATTTTATATCATACCCCCAAGACATGCTAACCTCTCACCATTACCATTAATAGGGGAGGTTAGCATTTTATATCATACCCCCAAGACATGCTAACCTCTCACCATTACCAATAAACGGGGGAGGTTAGCATTTTGGGGGGAGGGGGGGTATGATATTTATACCTCTGTAACTTTCTCACTCATCATTATTCACAATTCATTCATGATTATCTTTAATTATAGAATTATATTCTTATTTACAATAAAAATGACTCCAAAGTTACACAATACATTATTTACTATTACATTTCCATTTTAGTAATTTAGCAGACTGACAATTAGATCATTCATCTTAACATGCAGTGCCTTCAGAAAGTGGGACCAGGTTGGACTACAGCAGAAATTTTGTTGTGTTACAGACTAAATTTAAAATGCAGTAAATATATTTTTATATTTATACAAAATACCCCATATTTTTAGAAATGTTTGCAAATGTATTGAAAATGAAATATAATACAGATTTTACATAAGTATTCACACCTCTTAAGTCAATACTTTGTAGAAGCACATTTGGCAGCGATAACAGCTGTGAGTATTTCCTGGTAAATCTCTAG
>NW_024608584.1:0-68623 GCF_018296145.1 Oncorhynchus tshawytscha | reverse complement strand
TATTACACAGTATCTGGCCTGAGTTAACCTGTATATATTACACAGTATCTGGCCTGAGTTAACCTCCTGTATATATTACACAGTATCTGGCCTGAGTTAACCTCCTGGCCTGTATATATTACACAGTATCTGGCCTGAGTTAACCTCCCTGTATATATTACACAGTATCTGGCCTGAGTTAACCTCCTGTATATATTAGTTAACACATATTACACAGTATCTGGCCTGAGTTAACCTCCCTGTATATATTACACAGTATCTGGCCTGAGTTAACCTCCTGTATATATTACACAGTATCTGGCCTGAGTTAACCTCCCTGTATATATTACACAGTATCTGGCCTGAGTTAACCTCCTGTATATATTACACAGTATCTGGCCTGAGTTAACCTCCTGTATATATTACACAGTATCTGGCCTGAGTTAACCTCCCTGTATATATTAACCTGTATATATTACACAGTATCTGGCCTGAGTTAACCTCCCTGTATATATTACACAGTATCTGGCCTGTTAACCCTTAATATTACACAGTATCTGGCCTGAGTTAACCTATATTACACAGTATCTGGCCTGAGTTAACCTCCCTGTTATATTACACAGTATCTGGCCTGAGTTAACCTATATATTACACAGTATCTGGCCTGAGTTAACCTGTATATATTACACAGTATCTGGCCTGAGTTAACCTGTATATATTACACAGTATCTGGCCTGAGTTAACCTGTATATATTACACAGTATCTGGCCTGAGTTAACCTCGTGTATATATTACACAGTATCTGGCCTGAGTTAACCTCCTATATATTACACAGTATCTGGCCTGAGTTAACCTCCTGTATATATATCACAGTATCTGGCCTGAGTTAACCTGTATATATTACACAGTATCTGGCCTGAGTTAACCTGTATATATTACACAGTATCTGGCCTGAGTTAACCTCCTGTATATATTACACAGTATCTGGCCTGAGTTAACCTATATTACACAGTATCTGTGAGTTATATTACATATATTACAGTATCTGGCCTGAGTTAACCTCCTGTATATATTACACAGTATCTGGCCTGAGTTAACCTGTATATATTACACAGTATCTGGCCTGAGTTAACCTCCTGTATATATTACACAGTATCTGGCCTGAGTTAACCTGTTATTACACAGTATCTGGCCTGAGTTAACCTATATATTACACAGTATCTGGCCTGAGTTAACCTCCCTATATATATTACACAGTATCTGGCCTGAGTTAACCTGTGTATATATTACACAGTATCTGGCCTGAGTTAACCTGTATATATTACACAGTATCTGGCCTGAGTTAACCTATATTACACAGTATCTGGCCTGAGTTAACCTCCTGTATATATTACACAGTATCTGGCCTGAGTTAACCTGTATATATTACACAGTATCTGGCCTGAGTTAACCTCCCTGTATATATTACACAGTATCTGGCCTGAGTTAACCTCCCTGTATATATTACACAGTATCTGGCCTGAGTTAACCTCCCTGTATATATTACACAGTATCTGGCCTGAGTTAACCTCCTGTATATATTACACAGTATCTGGCCTGAGTTAACCTGTATATTACACAGTATCTGGCCTGAGTTAACCTCCCTGTATATATTACACAGTATCTGGCCTGAGTTAACCTCCCTGTATATATTACACAGTATCTGGCCTGAGTTAACCTCCTGTATATATTACACAGTATCTGGCCTGAGTTAACCTCCCTGTATATATTACACAGTATCTGGCCTGAGTTAACCTCCCTGTATATATTACACAGTATCTGGCCTGAGTTAACCTCCTGTATATATTACACAGTATCTGGCCTGAGTTAACCTCCTGTATATATTACACAGTATCTGGCCTGAGTTAACCTCCACAGTGTATATATTACACAGTATCTGGCCTGAGTTAACCTCCTGTATATATTACACAGTATCTGGCCTGAGTTAACACAGTATCTGGCCTGTTATATATTACACAGTATCTGGCCTGAGTTAACCTCCTGTATATATTACACAGTATCTGGCCTGAGTTAACCTCCCTGTATATATTACACAGTATCTGGCCTGAGTTAACCTATATATTACACAGTATCTGGCCTGAGTTAACCTCCCTGTATATATTACACAGTATCTGGCCTGAGTTAACCTATCTGGCCTGAGTTATATATTACACAGTATCTGGCCTGAGTTAACCTCCCTGTATATATTACACAGTATCTGGCCTGAGTTAACCTCCCTGTATATACACAGTATCTGGCCTGAGTTAACCTCCTGTATATATTACACAGTATCTGGCCTGAGTTAACCTCCTGTATATATTACACAGTATCTGGCCTGAGTTAACCTCCCTGTATATATTACACAGTATCTGGCCTGAGTTAACCTCCTGTATATATTACACAGTATCTGGCCTGAGTTAACCTGTATATATTACACAGTATCTGGCCTGAGTTAACCTGTATATATTACACAGTATCTGGCCTGAGTTAACCTCCCTGTATATATTACACAGTATCTGGCCTGAGTTAACCTGAGTTAACTGTATATATTACACAGTATCTGGCCTGAGTTAACCTCCTGTATATATTACACAGTATCTGGCCTGAGTTAACCTCCCTGTATATCTGGCCTGACACAGTATCTGGCCTGAGTTAACCTCTGGCCTGTATATATTACACAGTATCTGGCCTGAGTTAACCTGTATATATTACACAGTATCTGGCCTGAGTTAACCTCCCTATATATATTACACAGTATCTGGCCTGAGTTAACCTGTATATATTACACAGTATCTGGCCTGAGTTAACCTCCTGTATATATTACACAGTATCTGGCCTGAGTTAACCTCTGGCCTGTATATATTACACAGTATCTGGCCTGAGTTAACCTCCTGTATATATTACACAGTATCTGGCCTGAGTTAACCTCCTGTATATATTACACAGTATCTGGCCTGAGTTAACCTCCCTGTATATATTACACAGTATCTGGCCTGAGTTAACTGGCCTGTTAACCTATATTACACAGTATCTGGCCTGAGTTAACCTCCTGTATATATTACACAGTATCTGGCCTGAGTTAACCTTAACCCTGAGTTAACCTCCCTGTATATATTACACAGTATCTGGCCTGAGTTAACCTATATTTACACAGTATCTGGCCTGAGTTAACCTCCTGTATATATTACACAGTATCTGGCCTGAGTTAACCTCCTGTATATATTACACAGTATCTGGCCTGAGTTAACCTGTATATATTACACAGTATCTGGCCTGAGTTAACCTCCCTGTATATATTACACAGTATCTGGCCTGAGTTAACCTGTATATATTACACAGTATCTGGCCTGAGTTAACCTCCCTGTATATATTACACAGTATCTGGCCTGAGTTAACCTGTATATATTACACAGTATCTGGCCTGAGTTAACCTCCCTGTATATATATCACAGTATCTGGCCTGAGTTAACCTCTGGCCTGTATATATTACACAGTATCTGGCCTGAGTTAACCTGTATATATTACACAGTATCTGGCCTGAGTTAACCTCCCTGTATATATTACACAGTATCTGGCCTGAGTTAACCTCCCTGTATATATTACACAGTATCTGGCCTGAGTTAACCTCCTGTATATATTACACAGTATCTGGCCTGAGTTAACCTCACAGTATCTGGCCTGAGTTAACCTCCCTGTATATATTACACAGTATCTGGCCTGAGTTAACCTGTATATATTACACAGTATCTGGCCTGAGTTAACCTGTATATATTACACAGTATCTGGCCTGAGTTAACCTCCTGTATATATTACACAGTATCTGGCCTGAGTTAACCTCCTGTATATATTACACAGTATCTGGCCTGAGTTAACCTCCCTGTATATATTACACAGTATCTGGCCTGAGTTAACCTCCCTGTATATATTACACAGTATCTGGCCTGAGTTAACCTCCTGTATATATTACACAGTATCTGGCCTGGTTAACCTGAGTATCTGGCCTGAGTTAACCTCCTGTATATATTACACAGTATCTGGCCTGAGTTAACCTCCCTGTATATTACACAGTATCTGGCCTGAGTTAACCTATCTGGCCTGAGTTAACCTGTATATATTACACAGTATCTGGCCTTAACCTCGCTGTATATATTACACAGTATCTGCCTGAGTTAACCTCCCTGTATATATTACACAGTATCTGGCCTGAGTTAACCTCCCTGTATATATTACACAGTATCTGGCCTGAGTTAACCTATATATTACACAGTATCTGGCCTGAGTTAACCTATATATTACACAGTATCTGGCCTGAGTTAACCTCCTGTATATATTACACAGTATCTGGCCTGAGTTAACCTGTATATATTACACAGTATCTGTATATATTACACAGTATCTGGCCTGAGTTAACCTGTAGTATCTGGCCTGAGTTAACCTCCTGTATATATTACACAGTATCTGGCCTGAGTTAACCTGTATATATTACACAGTATCTGGCCTGAGTTAACCTGTATATATATTACACAGTATCTGGCCTGAGTTAACCTGTATATATTACACAGTATCTGGCCTGAGTTAACCTGTATATATTACACAGTATCTGGCCTGAGTTATATATTACACAGTATCTGGCCTGAGTTAACACTTCTGGCTGTAACTATATTACACAGTATCTCCCTGTATATATTACACAGTATCTGGCCTGAGTTAACCTCCCTGTATATATTACACAGTATCTGGCCTGAGTTAACCTCCTGTATATATTACACAGTATCTGGCCTGAGTTAACCTGTATATATTACACAGTATCTGGCCTGAGTTAACCTCCCTGTATATTACACAGTATCTGGCCTGAGTTAACCTCTGGCCTGAGTTAACCTGTATATATACACAGTATCTGGCCTGAGTTAACCTCCTGTATATATTACACAGTATCTGGCCTGAGTTAACCTCCCTGTATATATTACACAGTATCTGGCCTGAGTTAACCTCCTGTATATATTACACAGTATCTGGCCTGAGTTAACCTCCCTGTATATATTACACAGTATCTGGCCTGAGTTAACCTCCTGTATATATTACACAGTATCTGGCCTGAGTTAACCTCCCAGTATATATTACACAGTATCTGGCCTGAGTTATCCTGTATATATTACACAGTATCTGGCCTGAGTTAACCTGTATATATTACACAGTATCTGGCCTGAGTTAACCTCCCTGTATATATTACACAGTATCTGGCCTGAGTTAACCTCCTGTATATATTACACAGTATCTGGCCTGAGTTAACCTATCTGGCCTGTTAACCTGTATATTACACAGTATCTGGCCTGAGTTAACCTGTATATATTACACAGTATCTGGCCTGAGTTAACCTCCTGTTATCTGGCCTGAGTTAACCTGTATATATTACACAGTATCTGGCCTGAGTTAACCTCCCTGTATATTACACAGTATCTGGCCTGAGTTAACCTGTATATTACACAGTATCTGGCCTGAGTTAACCTCCCTGTATATATTACACAGTATCTGGCCTGAGTTAACCTGTATATATTACACAGTATCTGGCCTGAGTTAACCTCCTGTATATATTACACAGTATCTGGCCTGAGTTAACCTGTATATATACACAGTATCTGGCCTGAGTTAACCTCCCTGTATATATTACACAGTATCTGGCCTGAGTTAACCTGTATATATTACACAGTATCTGGCCTGAGTTAACCTGTATATATTACACAGTATCTGGCCTGAGTTAACCTCCCTGTATATTACACAGTATCTGGCCTGAGTTAACCTGTATATATTACACAGTATCTGGCCTGAGTTAACATATATTACACAGTATCTGGCCTGAGTTAACCTCCTGTATATTACACAGTATCTGGCCTGAGTTAACCTCCCTGTATATATTACACAGTATCTGGCCTGAGTTAACCTCGCTGTAGTATCTGGCCTGAGTTAACCTCCTGTATATATTACACAGTATCTGGCCTGAGTTAACCTCCTGTATATTACACAGTATCTGGCCTGAGTTACACCTCCCTGTATATATTACACAGTATCTGGCCTGAGTTAACCTCTGTATATATTACACAGTATCTGGCCTGAGTTAACCTGTATATATTACACAGTATCTGGCCTGAGTTAACCTCCCTGTATATATTACACAGTATCTGGCCTGAGTTAACCTCCCTGTATATATTACACAGTATCTGGCCTGAGTTAACCTCCTGGCAGTATCTGGCCTGAGTTAACCTCCCTGTATATATTACACAGTATCTGGCCTGAGTTAACCTCCTGTATATATTACACAGTATCTGGCCTGAGTTAACCTCCCTGTATATATTACACAGTATCTGGCCTGAGTTAACCTCCTGTATATATTACACAGTATCTGGCCTGAGTTAACCTGTATATATTACACAGTATCTGGCCTGAGTTAACCTCCTGTATATATTACACAGTATCTGGCCTGAGTTAACCTGTATATATACACAGTATCTATTAACCTTATATTACACAGTATCTGGCCTGAGTTAACCTCCCTGTATATATTACACAGTATCTGGCCTGAGTTAACCTCCCTGTATATTACACAGTATCTGGCCTGAGTTAACATATATTACACAGTATCTGGCCTGAGTTAACCTCTGTATCTGGCCTGAGTTAACCTCCTATATATTACACAGTATCTGGCCTGAGTTAACCTCCTGTATCTGGCCTGATCTGGCCTGTTAACCTGTGTATATATTACACAGTATCTGGCCTGAGTTAACCTGTATATATATTACACAGTATCTGGCCTGAGTTAACCTGTATATATTACACAGTATCTGGCCTGAGTTAACCTATATTACACAGTATCTGGCCTGAGTTAACCTCCTATATCTGGCCTGAGTTAACCTCCTGTATATTACACAGTATCTGGCCTGAGTTAACCTCGTGTATATATTACACAGTATCTGGCCTGAGTTAACCTCCCTGTATATATTACACAGTATCTGGCCTGAGTTAACCTGTATATATTACACAGTATCTGGCCTGAGTTAACCTGTATATATTACACAGTATCTGGCCTGAGTTAACCTCCTGTATATATTACACAGTATCTGGCCTGAGTTAACCTCCCTGTATATATTACACAGTATCTGGCCTGAGTTAACCTGTATATTACACAGTATCTGGCCTGAGTTAACCTCCCTGTATATATTACACAGTATCTGGCCTGAGTTAACCTCCCTGTATATTACACAGTATCTGGCCTGAGTTAACCTCCTGTATATATTACACAGTATCTGGCCTGAGTTAACCTCCCTGTATATATTACACAGTATCTGGCCTGAGTTAACCTCCCTGTATATATTACACAGTATCTGGCCTGAGTTAACAGCTCCCTGTATATATTACACAGTATCTGGCCTGTATATATTACACAGTATCTGGCCTGAGTTAACCTCCTGTATATATTACACAGTATCTGGCCTGATTATATTACACAGTATCTGGCCTGAGTTAACCTCCTGTATATATTACACAGTATCTGGCCTATATATATACACAGTATCTGGCCTGAGTTAACCTCCCTGTATATATTACACAGTATCTGGCCTGAGTTAACCTCCCTGTATATATTACACAGTATCTGGCCTGAGTTAACCTCCCTGTATATATTACACAGTATCTGGCCTGATAACCTTA
Organism: Oncorhynchus tshawytscha; assembly: GCF_018296145.1. Taxonomy (NCBI): domain Eukaryota; kingdom Metazoa; phylum Chordata; class Actinopteri; order Salmoniformes; family Salmonidae; genus Oncorhynchus; species Oncorhynchus tshawytscha. The sequence continues at coordinate 60,904 of NW_024608584.1, read as the reverse complement.
TATATTACACAGTATCTGGCCTGAGTTAACCTCCCTGTATATATTACACAGTATCTGGCCTGAGTTAACCTCCCTGTATATATTACACAGTATCTGGCCTGAGTTAACCTCCCTGTATATATTACACAGTATCTGGCCTGAGTTAACCTCCTGTATATATTACACAGTATCTGGCCTGAGTTAACCTCCTGTATATATTACACAGTATCTGGCCTGAGTTAATATTACACAGTATCTGGCCTGAGTTAACCTGTATATTACACAGTATCTGGCCTGAGTTAACCTGTATATATTACACAGTATCTGGCCTGAGTTAACCTCCCTGTATATATTACACAGTATCTGGCCTGAGTTAACCTGTATATATTACACAGTATCTGGCCTGAGTTAACCTATATATTACACAGTATCTGGCCTGAGTTAACCTCCTGTATATATTACACAGTATCTGGCCTGAGTTAACCTCCTGTATATATTACACAGTATCTGGCCTGAGTTAACCTGTATATATTACACAGTATCTGGCCTGAGTTAACCTGTATATATTACACAGTATCTGGCCTGAGTTAACCTCCCTGTATATATTACACAGTATCTGGCCTGAGTTAACCTCCTGTATATATTACACAGTATCTGGCCTGAGTTAACCTTAACCTTACACAGTATCTGGCCTGATATATTACACAGTATCTGGCCTGAGTTAACCTCCCTGTATATATTACACAGTATCTGGCCTGAGTTAACCTCCTGTATATATTACACAGTATCTGGCCTGAGTTAACCTGTATATATTACACAGTATCTGGCCTGATTATATTATATTACACAGTATCTGGCCTGAGTTAACCTCACAGTATCTGGCCTGAGTTAACCTATATATTACACAGTATCTGGCCTGAGTTAACAGTATCTGGCCTGAGTTAACCTGTATATATTACACAGTATCTGGCCTGAGTTAACCTCCACAGTATCTGGCCTGATATATATATTACACAGTATCTGGCCTGAGTTAACCTCCCTGTATATATTACAGTATCTGGCAGTATCTGGCCTGAGTTAACCTCCCTGTATATATTACACAGTATCTGGCCTGAGTTAACCTCCTGTATATATACACAGTATATTACTGGCCTGAGTTAACCTCCCTGTATATATTACACAGTATCTGGCCTGAGTTAACCTGTATATATTACACAGTATCTGGCCTGAGTTATATATTACACAGTATCTGGCCTGAGTTAACCTCCCTATATATTACACAGTATCTGGCCTGAGTTAACCTGTACTCCATGTACAAGGTAATACTCCCTGTCTACTCCATGTACAAGGTAAGAATACTCCCTGTCTACTCCATGTACAAGGTAAGAATACTCCCTGCCTACTCCAAGTACAAGGTAAGAATACTCCCGGTCTACTCCATGTACAAGGTAAGAATACTCCCTGTCTACTCCATGTACAAGGTAATAATACTCCCTGTCTACTTGTACAGGGTAAGAATACTCACTATGACTTGTACAGGGTATGAATACTCACTGACTGTGACTTGTACAAGGTAAGAATACTCACTATGACTTGTACAGGGTACGAATACACACTGTGACTTGTACAAGGTAAGAATACTCACTATGACTTGTACAGGGTACGAATACACACTGTGACTTGTACAAGGTAAGAATACTCACTATGACTTGTACAGGGTACGAATACACACTGTGACTTGTACAGGGTAAGAATACTCACTATGACTTGTACAGGGTAAGAATACTCACTATGACTTGTACAGGGTAAGAATACTCACTATGACTTGTACAGGGTAAGAATACTCACTATGACTTGTACAGGGTAAGAATACTCACTATGACTTGTACAGGGTAAGAATACTCACTATGACTTGTACAGGGTAAGAATACTCACTATGACTTGTACAGGGTACGAATACACACTGTGACTTGTACAGGGTAAGAATACTCACCTTGACTTGTACAGGGTAAGAATACTCACTATAACTTGTACAGGGTAAGAATACTCACTATGACTTGTACAGGGTAAGAATACTCACTTAGTGGCTTTCTTTGTCCTGATTTCCTTCAGATTGCAACACCCGCCAGATACACAGTGACTCTGGGTGGGACGTCCTTCTCAGTGCAGTACCTCCGTAAACACGGCTACTTCTCCACCCCTCCGCCCGTCAAAGACTACCTGCAAGACCGGATGGAAGAGACCAGGGAGAAACTCACAGAGAAAATGGAGGAAACTAAGGAACTGTTCTCTGAAAAAATGGAGAAACCAAAGAACTACTCTCGGGGAAAATGGAAGATACGAAAGAACGATTGTCTGGTATTTCTGAAAAGATGGAGGAGACGAAAGAACGTTTCTCTGGAAAGATGGAGGAGACGAAAGAACGTTTCTCTGGAAAGATGGAGGAGACGAAAGAACGTTTCTCTGGAAAGATGGAGGAGTACGTTTCTCTGGAAAGATGGAGGAGACGAAAGAACGTTTCTCTGGAAAGATGGAGGAGACGAAAGAACGTTTCTCTGGAAAGATGGAGGAGACGAAAGAACGTTTCTCTGGAAAGATGGGGGAGACGAAAGACATGTTCTCTGATAAACTACAGGAAGCCAAAGACGAAGTGTCTTACCGAAAGAAGCTCGATTAGTCTTGTTTACAAGTGGTTGTGAATAAACACATGTTTGGTGTCTTCAATGTGGTTGGGGTTAAAGACAGAATTAAGGCACATATTATGAACCTATTGTTGAGAGACGAATGAGTCCAGACATTACTGTTCTTCTGCAATTCCTGACTGCCCCAGCTAGTACCGTTATACCTGCTATAAGTAGGAGGCAGGTGGAATTTCTCAGTTGCAATAGAATACACTGAGGAGCATTATGAATTCTGGGTATGAAAAATAAAATTCATCATCGTCCATCAAAGCCTCATGGAGACTGTAACTGCTTGCGTCTTTCAACGTTTTAAATCACGTTTTCTAATGTCTTTTTATCCAATACCCAAATTTTAATATATTGTATTATTTTTGTGTTCCTACTACCTAATGTCTAATCAACTGAAAGTTGTGCATTTAATAGGAAGTGTGATTACAGAAGTTGTTTGATTGATTCCTTAAAGGGATACTTCTGGATGTTGGCAATGCAGCCCTTTATCTACTTCCACAGTCAGATGAACTCATGGACAAAATCCAGAAGTATCCCTTTAAGTTGCTATGTGGATATTACAGAATTATTAAACCAAAATGCAAAAAAATGAAAACCACAGTCTCACAGTCTGAACAGAAGGGTGTTGGGTACTGTAGTACCAGTTATTGGACTGTTCTGTTAATGTCATGTCTGGTATGATCACAATTTGCAATAAAGCAGAATATTGAGCTTCCAAACATCGTTCCGTTTCCTGTCTTCATTCCATGTTCTGAGTACTGTACTTAACTATGGAACGGTTCACTCCCAAAATCATGTAGGGAATTGAAAGCCCAACAACTGATTACCAGCAGCATTGATAAAGGCTGAATCTGTCGCTTTCAAGGAGAGAGACACTAATCCGGACGCTTATTAGAAGTCCTGCTACGACCTCCCAACGAGCCGTCAAACAGTCGAGACGTCAATACCGGACAAAGATTGAATTATACCATGCCGGCTCTGACACTCGTCGGATGTGGCAGGGCTTACAAACTATCACAGATTACAGAGGGAAACAGAACCACGGGCCTACCAGAAGAGCTAAATTCGCATCGAGGAAAGCCATACTGAACCATACATGAGAGCACCAGCTGTTCCGGACGACTATGATCTTGCTCACCATAGGCAATGTGAGTAAGACTTTTGAACAGGTTAACATTCACAAGGCCACGCTAACATCTGGCAAGTGTCAATGCTGTTCATTTACTATAACTCAGCATTCAACACCATAGTGGCCAAGCTCAGGACCCTGGGACTGAACACCTCCCTCTGCAACTGGATCCTGGACTTCCTGATGGGCCGCCCTCAGGTGGTGAGGGTGGGCACCAACACATCCACCACGCTGACCCCCAACACGGGGGTGTGTGCTTAGTCCCCTCCTGTACTCCCTGTTCACCCATGACTGCGTGGCCACGACTCCAACACCATTATTACGTTTGTGGACGACGGTGGTAGGCCTGATCACCGAAAACGAGAAGACAGACTATAGGGAGGAGGTCAGAGACATGGCAGTATGGTGCCAGGACAACAACCTCTTCCTCAACGTCAGCAAGCTGACCGTGGAATACAGGAAATGGAAGGCCAAGCAGGAATAGAACAGGCGAATAGAACAGGGGAAAGCAGGAATAGAACAGGCGAATAGAACAGGGGAAAGCAGGAATAGAACAGGAGGAAGCAGGAATAGAACAGGGGGAAGCAGGAATAGAACAGGCAGGAATAGAACAGGAAAAGCAGGAATAGAACAGGAGAAAGCAGGAATAGAACAGCAGGAATAGAACAGGAGGAAGCAGGGATAGAACAGGGGAAAGCAGGAATAGAACAGGAGAAAGCAGGAATAGAACAGGAGAAAGCACGAATAGAACAGGAAAAGCAGGAATAGAAAAGGAGAAAGCAGGAATAGAACAGGAGAAAGCGGGAATAGAACAGGAAAGCAGGAATAGAACAGGAGAAAGCAGGAATAGAACAGGAAAATCAGGAATAGAACAGGAATAGAACAGGATAAAGCAGGAATAGAACAGGAGAAAGCGGGAATAGAACAGGAAAAGCAGGAATAGAACAGGAGAAAGCAGGAATAGAACAGGGGAAAGCAGGAATATAACAGGAAAATCAGGAATATAACAGGAATAGAACAGGATAAAGCAGGAATAGAACAGGAGAAAGCGGGAATAGAACAGGAAAAGCAGGAATAGAACAGGAGAAAGCAGGAATAGAACAGGGGAAAACAGGAATAGAACAGGAGAAAGCAGTAGGGTATTAAAGCAGCAGGGTCCTGGTATTAAAGCAGTAGGGTCCTGGTATTAAAGCAGCAGGGTCCTGGTATTAGAGCAGTAGGGTCCTGGAACTAAAGCAGTAGGGTCCTGGTAGTAAAGCAGTAGGGTCCTGGGTACTGAAGCAGTAGGGTCCTGGGTACTGAAGCAGTAGGGTCCTGGGTACTAAAGTAGTAGACTCCTGGTATTAGAGCAGTAGGGTCCTGGTATTAAAGCAGTATGGTCCTGGTACTAAAGCAGTAGGGTCCTGGGTATTAAAGCAGTAGGGTCCTGGTACTGAAGCAGTAGGGTCCTGGGTACTGAAGGTAGGATCCTGGGTACTAAAAGCAGTAGGGTCCTGGTATTAAAGCAGTAGGGTCCTGGGTACTAAAAGCAGTAGGGTCCTGGTATTAAAGCAGTAGGGTCCTGGTATTAAAGCAGTAGGGTTCTGGTACTAAAGCAGTAGGGTCCTGGTATTAAAGCAGTAGGGTCCTGGTACTAAAGCAGTAGGGTCCTGGAGCTAAAGCAGTAGAGTCCTGGTACTAAAGCAGTAGGGTATTTAAGCAGTAGGGTCCTGGTACTAAAGCAGTAGGGTATTAAGGCAGTAGGGTCCTGGTACTAAAGCAGTAGGGTCCTGGTACTGAAGCAGTAGGGTCCTGGGTACTGAAGCAGTAGGGCCCTGGTATTAAAGCAGCAGGGTCATGGTACTAAAGCAGTAGGGTCATGGTATTAAAGCAGTAGGGTCCTGGTACTAAAGCATTAGGGTCCTGGTATTAAAGCAGTAGTGTATTAAAGCAGTTGGGTCCTGGTATTAAAGCAGTAGGGTCCTGGGTACTAAAGCAGTAGGGTCCTGGTACTAAAGCAGTAGGGTCCTGGTACTAAAGCAGTAGGGTCCTGGTAAGCAGTAGGGTCCTGGTACTAAAGCAGTAGGGTCCTGGTATTAAAGCAGCAGGGTCCTGGTACTAAAGCAGTAGGGTATTAAAGCAGTAGGGTCCTGGTACTAAAGCAGTAGGGTCCTGGTATTAAAGCAGTAGGGTCCTGGTATTAAAGCAGTAGGGTCCTGGTACTAAAGCAGTAGGGTCCTGGTAGTAAAGCAGTAGGGTCCTGGGTACTGAAGCAGTAGGGTCCTGGGTGAAGCAGTAGGGTCCTGGGTACTAAAGTAGTAGACTCCTGGTAGGAGCAGTAGGGTCCTGGTATTAAAGCAGTAGGTCCTGGTACTAAAGCAGTAGGGTCCTGGGTATTAAAGCAGTAGGGTCCTGGTACTGAAGCAGTAGGGTCCTGGGTACTGAAGCAGTAGGATCCTGGGTACTAAAAGCAGTAGGGTCCTGGTATTAAAGCAGTAGGGTCCTGGGTACTAAAAGCAGTAGGGTCCTGGTATTAAAGCAGTAGGGTCCTGGTATTAAAGCAGTAGGGTTCTGGTACTAAAGCAGTAGGGTCCTGGTATTAAAGCAGTAGGGTCCTGGTACTAAAGCAGTAGGGTCCTGGAGCTAAAGCAGTAGAGTCCTGGTACTAAAGCAGTAGGGTATTTAAGCAGTAGGGTCCTGGTACTAAAGCAGTAGGGTATTAAGGCAGTAGGGTCCTGGTACTAAAGCAGTAGGGTATTAAAGCAGTAGGGTCCTGGTACTGAAGCAGTAGGGTCCTGGGTACTGAAGCAGTAGGGCCCTGGTATTAAAGCAGCAGGGTCATGGTACTAAAGCAGTAGGGTCATGGTATTAAAGCAGTAGGGTCCTGGTACTAAAGCATTAGGGTCCTGGTATTAAAGCAGTAGTGTATTAAAGCAGTTGGGTCCTGGTATTAAAGCAGTAGGGTCCTGGGTACTAAAGCAGTAGGGTCCTGGTACTAAAGCAGTAGGGTCCTGGTACTAAAGCAGTAGGGTCCTGGTACTAGGGTCCTGGTACTAAAGCAGTAGGGTCCTGGTATTAAAGCAGCAGGGTCCTGGTACTAAAGCAGTAGGGTCCTGGTATTAAAGCAGTAGGGTCCTGGTACTAAAGCAGTAGGGTCCTGGTATTAAAGCAGTAGGGTCCTGGTATTAAAGCAGTAGGGTCCTGGTACTGAAGCAGTAGGGTCCTGGGTACTAAAGTAGTAGGGTCCTGGTATTAAAGCAGTAGGGTCCTGGGTACTAAAGTAGTAGGGTCCTGGTATTAGAGCAGTAGGGTCCTGGTACTAAAGCAGTAGAGTCCTGGTACTAAAGCAGTAGGGTCCTGGTACTAAAGCAGTAGGGTCCTGGTACTAAAGCAGTAGGGTCCTGTTATTAAAGCAGTAGGGTCCTGGTACTAAAGCAGTAGGGTCCTGGTACTAAAGCAGTAGGGTCCTGGTATTAAAGCAGTAGGGTCCTGGTACTAAAGCAGTAGAGTCCTGGTTCTAAAGCAGTAGGGTCCTGGTACTAAAGCAGTAGAGTCCTGGTACTGAAGCAGTAGGGTCCTGGTACTAAAGCAGTAGGGTATTAAAGCAGTAGGGTTCTGGTATTAAAGCAGTAGGGTCCTGGTACTAAAGCAGTAGGGTCCTGGTACTAAAGCAGTAACAGTGGCAGGTAGTGGTAAATGAGGACTGTTATAGAGTAAACTAGTACATTTGGAGGACTGCTGTAGAGTAAACTAGTAAATTAGGAGGACTGCTATAGAGTAGACTAGTAAATTAGGAGGACTGCTATAGAGTAGACTAGTAAATGGGGACTGCTATAGAGTACACTAGTAAATGAAGACTGCTATAGAGTAGTTTAGTGAATGAGGACTGCTATAGAGTAGAATAGTAAATGAGGACTGCTATAGAGTAGAATAGTAAATGAGGACTGCTATAGAGTAGACTAGTAAATGAGGACTGCTATAGAGTAGACTAGTAAATGAGGACTGCTATAGAGTACACTAGTAAATGGGGAGGACTGCTATAGAGTACACTAGTAAATGAGGACTGCTATAGAGTACACTAGTAAATGGGGAAATAGACTAGTAAATGAGGACTGCTATAGAGTAGACTAGTAGGACTGCTATAGAGTAGACACTAGTAAATAAATGAGGACTGCTATAGAGTAGACTAGTAAATGAGGACTGCTATAGTAAATGTAAATGAGGACTGCTATAGAGTAGACTAGTAAATGAGGACTGCTATAGAGTACACTAGTAAATGGGGAGGACTGCTATAGAGTAGACTAGTAAATGAGGACTGCTATAGAGTAGACTAGTAAATTAGGACTGCTATAGAGTAGACAAGTAATTGAGGACTGCTATAGAGTAGACTAGTAAATGAGGACTGCTATAGAGTACACTAGTAAATGGGGAGGACTGCTATAGAGTAAACTAGTAAATGAGGACTGCTATAGAGTAAACTAGTAAATGAGGACTTGCTATAGAGTAGACTACCCCATAATGACAAAGTTAAAACAGGCTTTTAGAAATGTTTTTCGGAGAAGAAGGGCCTTGGTCATGGAGGTGACCACGAACCCAATGGTCACTCTGACAGAGCTCCAGAGTTCCTCTGTGGAGATGGGAGAACTTTCCTACAGACAACCATCTCTGCAGCACTCCACCAATCAAGGCAGGCGGAAGCAACTCCTCAGTAAAAGGCACATGACAGCCCACTTGGAGTTTGCCAAAAGGCACCTAAAGGACTCTCACAGCATGAGAAACAAGATTCTCTGGTCTGATGAAACCAAGATTGACCTCTTTGGCCTGAATGCCAAGCGTCACGTCTGGAGGAAACCTGGCACCATCCCTACTGTGGCAGCATCATGCTGGTGGGATGTTTTTCAGTGGCAGGGACTGAGAAACTAGTGAGGATCGAGGCACAGATGAACGGAGCAAAGTACCTTGATGAAAACCTGCTCCAGATCGCTCAGGACCTCAGACTGGGGTGAAGGTCCACCTTCCAACAGGACAACGACCCTAAGCACACAGCCAAGACAACACAGGAGTGGCTTCAGGACAAGTTTCTGAATGTCCTTGAGTGGCCCAGCCAGAACCCGGAATTGAACCCGATCTAAACATCTCTGAAGAGACCTGAAAATAGCTGTGCAGTGACGCTCCCCATCCAACCTGACAGAGCTTGAGGATCTGCAGAGAAGAATGGGAGAAACTCCCCAAATACAGATGTGCCAAGCTTATAGCATCATACCCAAGAAGACTGGAGGCTGTTATCGCTGCCAAAGGTGCTTTAACAAAGTACTGAGTAAAGGGTCTGAAAACTTATGTAAATGTGATATTACATTTTTTGGGCAACATTTTCTAAAAACCTGTTTTTGTTTATGGGGTATTGTGATGTAATTATGGGGTATTGTGATGTCATTATGGAGTATTGTGATGTCATTATGGAGTATTGTGATGTCATTATGGGGTATTGTGATGTCATTATGGGGTATTGTGATGTCATTATGGAGTATTGTGATGTCATTATGGAGTATTGTGATGTCATTATGGGGTATTGTGTGTTGATTGATGAGGGGCGAAAAAGGTTTTAATCAATTTTACAATAAGGCTGTAATGTAACAATATGTGGAAAAAGTCACGGGGTCTGAATATTTTCCAAATGTACAGTATGAAGTGCTGAGAACATTTAGCTACAGAGAAACCTCTATATAGAGGAGACTGATGGAGGGCTATGTGTTGAGCTACAGAGAAACCTCTATATAGAAGAGACTGATGGATGGCTATGTGTTGAGCTACAGAGAAACCTCTATATAGAAGAGACTGATGGATGGCTATGTGTTGAGCTACAGAGAAACCTCTATATAGAAGAGACTGATGGAGGGCTATGTGTTGAGCTACAGAGAAACCTCTATATAGAAGAGACTGATGGATGGCTATGTGTTGAGCTACAGAGAAACCTCTATATAGAAGAGACTGATGGAGGGCTATGTGTTGAGCTACAGAGAAACTAGCTAGTTGTTCTAGTCATCCAGTCTCTGATCTACTGCACAAGGCTGACTGTAGGTCTGTCTTCTCTCTAATGGGCGTCCAGACCAGTAGGCTAGCTAGTTGTTCTAGTCATCCAGTCTCAAGCAGCTAAACTGATGATGTCAGAGAAAAGAAAAGTACTACTGAAGTAGACTCTGTCACGTCCCAAATGGCACCTTATTCCCATAGAGCTCTGATCAAATGGCACCTTATTCCCATAGCGCTCTGGTCAAATGGCACCTTATTCCCATAGAGCTCTGGTCAAATGGCACCTTATTCCCATAGAGCTCTGGTCAAATGGCACCTTATTCCCATAGAGCTCTGATCAAATGACACCTTATTCCCATAGAGCTCTGGTCAAATGGCACCTTATTCCCATAGAGCTCTGGTCAAATGGCACCTTATTCCCATAGAGCTCTGGTCAAATGGCACCTTATTCCCATAGAGCTCTGGTCAAATGGCACCTTATTCCCATAGAGCTCTGGTCAAATGGCACCTTATTCCCATAGAGCTCTGGTCAAATGGCACCTTATTCCCATAGAGCTCTGGTCAAATGGCACCTTATTCCCATAGAGCTCTGGTCAAATGGCACCTTATTCCCATAGAGCTCTGGTCAAATGGCACCTTATTCCCATAGAGCTCTGGTCAAATGGCACCTTATTCCCATAGAGCTCTGGTCAAATGGCACCTGGTCAGTGTTGTGGATTAGTTACTAAGTCTTTCAGGGTTCTGGTCAGTGTTGTGGATTAGTGAGAAGGTTTTAGGGTCTTAATCGGCTGGGTTCTACAGGGTAGCTGGTGTACTGTGTGGTAGTGGGACTGATAAATACTAGGCTGGGTTCTACAGGGTAGCTGGTGTACTGTGTGGTAGGACTGATAGATACTAGGCTGGGTTCTACAGGGTAGCTGGTGTACTGTGTGGTAGGACTGATAGATACTAGGCTGGGTTCTATAGGGTAGCTGGTGTACTGTGTGGTAGGGACTGATAGATACTAGGCTGGGTTCTATAGGGTAGCTGGTGTACTGTGTGGGGTAGTGGGACTGATAGATACTAGGCTGGGTTCTACAGGGTAGCTGGTGTACTGTGTGGTAGTGGGACTGATAGATACTAGGCTGGGTTCTATAGGGTAGCTGGTGTACTGTGTGGTAGTGGGACTGATAGATACTAGGCTGGGTTCTATAGGGTAGCTGGTGTACTGTGTGGTAGTGGGACTGATAGATACTAGGCTGGGTTCTAAAAAGTAGCCTGGTGTACTTTGTCCTACCTGATAGATTTGGAGCTGGGTTCAATCAATCAATCCACTGTACTGACAGGACAACAACACACATCATCACATCACGTGTTTCTCTCTTTACGCTTCAACAAGTAGACAATGCAACTTATTATTTTATTATTTTTAATGTTAGTTACTAGACACGTCAGTTCCTCTCCTCTGTTTCCACTGTGTAACCTTGGCACTGATTTGATGTTTGGCTGGGTTCTTCTCCAGCTTGCTTGTGTACAGACCCTGTGGTATAAAACTGATAGATAGCTAGGCTGTGGTTCTACAGACCCTGGTCGGTACTGAAACCACCCAGTCCATCTAGGGGACAGTACAGACCCTTCTACAGGTCTGAATAAAACCACCCATTCCAGCTGGGTTCTCAGTACAGACCCTGGTCTGAATAAAACCACCCATTCCAGCTCGGGGTCTCTTACAGACCCTGGTCTGTTCTAAAACCACCCAGTGGTACTCTGATTTTATTACAGACCCTTACATAGAGTCGGTATAAAACCACTCAGTCCATCTCCAGGGTCAGTACAGACCCTGGTCTGTATAAAACCCCCAGTCCAGCTCGGGGTCAGTACAGACCCTGGTCTGAATAAAACCACCCAGTCCAGCTCGGGTCAGTACAGACCCTGGTCTGAATAAAACCACCCAGTCCAGCTCGGGGTCAGTACAGACCCTGGTCTGAATAAAACCACTTCAGTCCAGCTCGGGGTCAGTACAGACCCTGGTCTGAATAAAACCACCAGTCCAGCTCGGGGTCAGTACAGACCCTGGTCTGAATAAAACCACACAGTCCAGCTCGGGGTCAGTACAGACCCTGGTCTGAATAAAACCACACAGTCCAGCTCGGGGTCAGTACAGACCCTGGTCTGAATAAAACCACACAGTCCAGCTCGGGGTCAGTACAGACCCTGGTCTGAATAAAACCACCCAGTCCAGCTCGGGGTCGGTACGGACTTTCAATTAATGAAAAAAGAAATGTATTTATGCTTGGTTCTGTGTTGTGTTTAGTTGTAGCAGGTCGATAATGTGTTTAGTTGTAGCAGGTTGATAATGTTGTGTTCAGTTGTAGCAGGACGATAATGATGTGTTTAGTTGTAGCAGGTTGATAATGTGTTTAGTTGTAGCAGGTTGATAATGTTGTGTTTATTTGTAGCAGGTCGATAATGTGTTTAATTGTAGCAGGTCGATAATGCTGTGTTTAGTTGTAGCAGGTTGATAATGCTGTGTTTAGTTGTAGCAGGTCGATAATGTTGTGTTTAATTGTAGCAGGTCGGTAATGCTGTGTTTAATTGTAGCAGGTCGATAATGCTGTGTTTAGTTGTAGCAGGTCGATAATGCTGTGTTTAGTTGTAGCAGGTCGATAATGTTGTGTTTAGTTGTAGCAGGTCGATAATGCTGTGTTTAGTTGTAGCAGGTCGATAATGTTGTGTTTAGTTGTAGCAGGTCGATAATGTTGTGTTTAGTTGTAACAGGTCGATAATGTTGTGTTTAGTTGTAGCAGGTCGATAATGTTGTGTTTAGTTGTAGCAGGTCGATAATGCTGTGTTTAGTTGTAGCAGGTCGATAATGCTGTGTTTAGTTGTAGCAGGTCGATAATGCTATGTTTAGTTGTAGCAGGTCGATAATGTTGTGTTTAGTTGTAGCAGGTCGATAATGCTGTGTTTAGTTGTAGCAGGCCGATAATGTTGTGTTTAGTTGTAACAGGTCGATAATGTTGTGTTTAGTTGTAACAGGTCGATAATGTTGTGTTTAGTTGTAGCAGGTCGATAATGTTGTGTTTAGTTGTAGCAGGTCGATAATGTTGTGTTTATTTCTAGCAGGTCGATAATGTTGTGTTTATTTGTAGCAGGTCGATAATGTTGTGTTTATTTGTAGCAGGTCGATAATGATGTGTTTAGTTGTAGCAGGTCAATAATGCTGTGTTTAGTTGTAGCAGGTCGATAATGCTGTGTTTAGTTGTAGCAGGTCGATAATGCTGTGTTTAGTTGTAGCAGGTCGATAATGCTGTGTTTAGTTGTAGCAGGTCGATAATGCTGTGTTTAGTTGTAGCAGGTCGATAATGCTGTGTTTAGCTGTAGCAGGTCGATAATGTTGTGTTTAGTTGTAGCAGGTCGATAATGTTGTGTTTAGTTGTAGCAAGTCGATAATGTTGTGTTTAGTTGTAGCAGGCCGATAATGTTGTGTTTAGTTGGAGCAGAACGATAATGTTGTGTTTAATTGTAGCAGGTCGATAATGCTGTGTTTAGTTGTAGCAGGTCGATAATGTGTTTAGTTGTAGCAGGTCGATAATGCTGTGTTTAGTTGTAGCAGGTCGATAATGCTGTGTTTAGTTGTAGCAGGTTGATAATGTTGTGTTTAGTTGTAGGAGGTTGATAATGTTGTGTTTAGTTGTAGCAGGTCGATAATGTTGTGTTTAGTTGTAGCAGGTCGATAATGTTGTGTTTAGTTGTAGCAGGTTGATAATGTTGTGTTTAGTTGTAGCAGGTTAATAATGTTGTGTTTAGTTGTAGCAGGTAGATAATGTTGTGTTTAGTTGTAGCAGGTCGATAATGTTGTGTTTAGTTGTAGCAGGTTGATAATGTTGTGTTTAGTTGTAGCAGGTTGATAATGTTGTGTTTAGTTGTAGCAGGTAGATAATGTTGTGTTTAGTTGTAGCAGGTAGATAATGTTGTGTTTAGTTGTAGCAGGTAGATAATGTTGTGTTTAGTTGTAGCAGGTCGATAATGTTGTGTTTAGTTGTAGCAGGTCGATAATGATGTGTTTAGTTGTAGCAGGTTGATAATGTTGTGTTTAGTTGTAGCAGGTTGATAATGTTGTGTTTAGTTGTAGCAGGTTGATAATGTTGTGTTTAGTTGTGCATCCTGGGAGTGTCGGTCCATATAGAGATTGGCCACACCTCTTTACAGGGGGGAGGAGTCTAAGACAGCTTAGTCCCTCATCCATCTCACCTCAGCTCCTCCCCTTTCCTGGCCTTGGCAGGTATTGTGCTTTCTGATTGGCCCTGCTGGCTGGTCCCACCCCCGGTCCAGGTCCCGAGTGGGTTACTGCTGTGCGGGTGGTGAAAAAAGTGACTAATCACCTCGCAATATGCCGGAGGCGAGCATTCCATGCGTCCGTGGCTGCTGCTATTGGCTACGCTGATACCAGAGTTACTGCTGGGTGGTCTCGGCCCTCTCCCCCCTCCACTGTGCATGTCTATCACTTCACTGTGGAAGATGGTTCTATTGGGGGGGGCCCTGACCGACTCCCTGTTTAACTCCAACTGCTGCTCTGGGTCCCTCAGCTGTAAGGTGCAGGGGCCCTGGTAGGGCGGGGGCTCCTCTCCGTCAGACAGGGAGATGGTGGGGGGAAGGTGGATGTCGTGGGTCAGGTAGGGGTAGGTGGGCTGGAAGCGACTGAAACGATCCCGGGACATAAAGGAGGGGGCTGTAAACCTCTCCCTGGCCTGGGGCACATACACCACCTAGACACAGAGATAGATAGAGGGTTAGATAGTTACACCACCTAGACACAGACAGATACACCACCTAGTCCTAGACACAGACAGAAACACCACCTAGTCCTAGACACAGACAGATACACCACCTAGTCCTAGACACAGACAGAAACACCACCTAGTCCTAGACACAGACAGATACACCACCTAGTCCTAGACACAGACAGATACACCACCTAGTCCTAGACACAGACAGATACACCACCTAGTCCTAGACACAGACAGAAACACCACCTAGTCCTAGACACAGACAGATACACCACCTAGTCCTAGACACAGACAGATACACCACCTAGTCCTAGACACAGACAGATACACCACCTAGTCCTAGACACAGACAGATACACCACCTAGTCCTAGACACAGACAGAAACACCACCTAGTCCTAGACACAGACAGATACACCACCTAGTCCTAGACACAGACAGAAACACCACCTAGTCCTAGACACAGACAGAAACACCACCTAGTCCTAGACACAGACAGATACACCACCTAGTCCTAGACACAGACAGAAACACCACCTAGTCCTAGACACAGACAGATACACCACCTAGTCCTAGACACAGACAGAAACACCACCTAGTCCTAGACACAGACAGATACACCACCTAGTCCTAGACACAGACAGATACACCACCTAGTCCTAGACACAGACAGATACACCACCTAGTCCTAGACACAGACAGATACACCACCTAGTCCTAGACACAGACAGAAACACCACCTAGTCCTAGACACAGACAGATACACCACCTAGTCCTAGACACAGACAGAAACACCACCTAGTCCTAGACACAGACAGATACACCACCTAGTCCTAGACACAGACAGAAACACCACCTAGTCCTAGACACAGACAGATACACCACCTAGTCCTAGACACAGACAGATACACCACCTAGTCCTAGACACAGACACCACCTAGTCCTAGACACAGACAGATACACCACCTAGTCCTAGACACAGACAGATAGACAGATACACCACCTAGTCCTAGACACAGACAGAAACACCACCTAGTCCTAGACACAGACACCACCTAGTCCTAGACACAGACAGATAGACAGATACACCACCTAGTCCTAGACACAGACAGATAGACAGATACACCACCTAGTCCTAGACACAGACAGACAGACCACCTAGTCCTAGACCCATTACTAAACAGATTGGATCCATTACTAAACAGATTGGATCCATTACTAAACAGATTGGATCCAGTGGGGTCCATTACTAAACAGATTGGATCCATTACTAAACAGATTGGATCCATTACTAAACAGATTGGATCCATTACTAAACAGATTGGATCCATTACTAAACAGATTGGATCCAGTAGGGTCCATTACTAAACAGATTGGATCCAGTGGGTCCATTACTAAACAGATTGGATCCAGTGGGGTCCATTACTAAACAGATTGGATCCAGTAGGGTCCATTACTAAACAGATTGGATCCAGTAGGGTCCATTACTAAACAGATTGGATCCAGTAGGGTCCATTACTAAACAGATTGGATCCATTACTAAACAGATTGGATCCATTACTAAACAGATTGGATCCAGGGGGATCCATTACTAAACAGATTGGATCCATTACTAAACAGATTGGATCCATTACTAAACAGATTGGATCCATTACTAAACAGATTGGATCCAGGGGGGTCCATTACTAAACAGATTGGATCCAGTGGGGTCCATTACTAAACAGATTGGATCCATTACTAAACAGATTGGATCCAGTGGGGTCCATTACTAAACAGATTGGATCCATTACTAAACACATTGGATCCAGGGGGATCCATTACTAAACAGATTGGATCCAGGGGGATCCATTACTAAACAGATTGGATCCATTACTAAACAGATTGGATCCAGGGGGGTCCATTACTAAACAGATTGGATCCATTACTAAACAGATTGGATCCAGGGGGGTCCATTACTAAACAGATTGGATCCAGTGGGGTCCATTACTAAACAGATTGGATCCAGTGGGGTCCATTACTAAACAGATTGGATCCAATACTAAACAGATTGGATCCATTACTAAACAGATTGGATCCATTACTAAACAGATTGGATCCATTACTAAACAGATTGGATCCATTACTAAACAGATTGGATCCAGTGGGGTCCATTACTAAACAGATTGGATCCATTACTAAACAGATTGGATCCATTACTAAACAGATTGGATCCAGGGGGGTCCATTACTAAACAGATTGGATCCAGGGGGGTCCATTACTAAACACATTGGGTCCAGTGGGCTCCCCATCACATCACACAGACTGATGTCAGTGACTGCCAAGTAGACCTGTCTCTCTCCTCCGCTGCGCGCGCGCACACACACACACACACACACACACACACACACACACACACACACACACACTTGGTTTTTACCTCGGAGGCACCTTGTCGAGCGCCGCTGTCCGGCGGCCAGAGACACACATCCTGATGACAGAAAGAGACAGTCTGAACATTTGACCTGTGGAGGAAACCGATAACCTAACGGCCATATTGGTCTGCTTCACTCAGCAATATATGTTAAAACAAGAACCAGCTCCAATCTGGTGAACTGGGTCTGCTTCCCCTGCAATACATGTTATAACAAGAACCAGCTCCAATCTGGTGAACTGGGTCTGCTTCACTCAGCAATACATGTTATAACAAGAACCAGCTCCAATCTGGTGAACAGGGTCAGCTGTCTAGACAGGTGTCTGGTGATCAGGGTCAGCTGTCTAGACAGGTGTCTGGTGAACAGGGTCAGCGGTCTAGACAGGTGTCTGGTGATCAGGGTCAGCTGTCTAGACAGGTGTCTGGTACAGAGTCAGCTGTCTAGACAGGTGTCTGGTACAGGGTCAGCTGTCTAGACAGGTGTCTGGTACAGGGGCAGCTGTCTAGACAGGTGTCTGGTACAGGGTCAGCTGTCTAGACAGGTGTCTGGTGAACAGGGGCAGCTATCTAGACAGGTGTCTGCTGAACAGGGGCAGCTGTCTAGACAGGTGTCTGCTGAACAGGGGCAGCTGTCTAGACAGGTGTCTGGTACAGGGTCAGCTGTCTAGACAGGTGTCTGGTACAGGGTCAGCTGTCTAGACAGGTGTCTGGTACAGGGTCAGCTGTCTAGACAGGTGTCTGGTACAGGGTCAGCTGTCTAGACAGGTGTCTGGTACAGGGTCAGCTGTCTAGACAGGTGTCTGGTACAGGGTCAGCTGTCTAGACAGGTGTCTGGTACAGGGTCAGCTGTCTAGACAGGTGTCTGGAACAGGGGCAGCTGTCTAGACAGGTGTCTGGTGAGTACACATGAAGAGGGAAGAGGTGTCTGGAGGACTGGGTATATACGCATGCAAACACAGGCAGGCACACACACACGCACGCACGCACGCACGCACGCACGCACGCACGCACGCACACACACACACACACACAAATCACAGGAGGTTGGTGGCACCTTAATTGGGGAAGACAGGCTGGTTGTAATGACTGGAGCAGAATGGGTGGGATGGTATCAGGCACATCACTGTTTCCATGGTTTCCAGGGGTTTGATGCCATTCCATTTCCTCTGTTCCGTTCTTAAGAGCCGTCCTTCCCTCAGCAACCTCCACTGACACACACACACTGTACTGACCTGCTGTAGGTGTTGTGCTTGCCTCCGGGCCTGGCTCTGTCTGGTTGTAAAGGAGCAGGCAGACAGCTTGTAGTGGTTCAACAGACAGCCAATCACCAGCAGCATTACAGTCATCAGGACCAGGATGATGAGGATCTGAGCAGACTCCAGGACAGCTGGAGAACAGAGAGGAGAGACACGGAGAGAAAAACAACAGGTTGGAGGATCTGAGCAGACTCCAGGACAGCTGGAGGACAGAGAGGAGAGACACGGAGAGAAAAACAACAGGTTGGAGGATCTGAGCAGACTCCAGGACAGCTGGAGGACAGACACGGAGAGAAAGACAACAGGTTAGAGGATCTGAGCAGACTCCAGGACAGCTGGAGGACAGACACGGAGAGAAAGACAACAGGTTTCAACATCCACAATACAACATGTTGCTAATTAATCACTGTCAATGTCTGGCAGGGACCGTTTCGGGCGGCAGGTAGCCTAGTGGTTAGAGGGGGAGGCAGGTAGTCTAGTGGTTAGAGGGGGAGGCAGGTAGTCTAGTGGTTAGAGGGGGAGGCAGGTAGTCTAGTGGTTAGAGGGGGAGGCAGGTAGCCTAGTGGTTAGAGGAGGAGGCAGGTAGACTAGTGGCAGGTAGTCTAGTGGTTAGAGGGGGAGGCAGGTAGCCTAGTGGTTAGAGGGGGAGGCAGGTAGCCTTGTGGTTAGAGGAGGAGGCAGGTAGACTAGTGGCAGGTAGTCTAGTGGTTAGAGGGGGGGCAGGTAGCCTAGTGGTTAGAGGGGAGGCGGGGGGCAGGTAGTCTAGTGGTTAGAGGGGGCAGGTAGTCTAGTGGTTAGAGGGGGGTGGCAGGTAGTCTAGTGGTTAGAGGGGGAGGCAGGTAGTCTAGTGGCTAGAGGGGGTGGCAGGTAGCCTAGTGGTTAGAGGGGAGGCAGGTAGTCTAGTGGCTAGAGGGGGAGGCAGGTAGTCTAGTGGTTAGAGGGGGGGAGGCAGGTAGTCTAGTGGTTAGAGGGGAGGCAGGTAGTCTAGTGGTTAGAGGGGGAGGCAGGTAGTCTAGTGGTTAGGGGGGGGGGCAGGTAGTCTAGTGGTTAGAGGGGGAGGCAGGTAGTCTAGTGGTTAGAGTGTTGGACGAGTAACCGAAAGGTTGGTAGATTGATGTTGGATGACGGCATTAAGAAAGCATAGATTTGGGATGATGTGTTGTTGTTCCATTCCCCCACCAGGTGGAAGCAGAGGTCAACATGTGAAGCTCATCCAGAGACTCAGAGAGCTTCAGTCTTCAGGCCACACAGACAGGACCACTACAGACAGGACCACTACAGACAGGACCACTACAGACAGGACCACTACAGACAGGACCACTATAGACCACTACAGACAGGACCACTATAGACCACTACAGACAGGACCACAACAGACAGGACCACTACAGACAGGACCACTACAGACAGGACCACTATAGACCACTACAGACCTCTACAGACAGGACCACTATAGACCACTACAGACAGGACCACTACAGACAGGACCACTATAGACCACTATAGACAGGACCACTATAGACCACTACAGACAGGACCACTACAGAAAGGACCACTATAGCCAGGACCACTATAGACCCTACAGACAGGACCACTATAGACCACTACAGACAGGACCACTACAGACAGGACCACTACAGACAGGACCACTATAGACCACTATAGACAGGACCACTATAGACCACTACAGACAGGACCACTACAGAAAGGACCACTATAGCCAGGACCACTATAGACCCTACAGACAGGACCACTATAGACAGGACCACTATAGACAGGACCACTATAGACAGGACCACAGGACCACTACAGACAGGACCACTATAGACCACTACAGACAGGACCACTATAGACCACTACAGACAGGACCACTATAGACCACTACAGACAGGACCACTATGGACAGGACCACTATAGACCACTACAGACAGGACCACTAGACAGGACCACTATAGACAGGACCACTATAGACCACTACAGACAGGACCACTATATACCACTACAGACAGGACCACTATAGACAGGACCACTATAGACCACTACAGACAGGACCACTATATACCACTACAGACAGGACCACTACAGACAGGACCACTATAGACCACTACAGACAGGACCACTCTATACCACTACAGACAGGACCACTACAGACAGGACCACTATAGACCACTACAGACAGGACCACTACAGACAGGACCACTATAGACCACTACAGACAGGACCACTACAGACAGGACCACTACAGACAGGACCACTATGGACAGGACCACTATAGACCACTACAGACAGGACCGTTAGACAGGACCACTACAGACAGGACCACTATAGGCCACTACAGACAGGACCACAACAGACAGGACCACTATAGACCACTACAGACAGGACCACTAGACAGGACCACTATAGACAGGACCACTATAGACAGGACCACTATAGACCCCTACAGACAGGACCACTACAGACAGGACCACTATAGACCACTACAGACAGGAACACTACAGACAGGACCACTACAGACCCCTACAGACAGGACCACTATAGACCCCTACAGACAGGACCACTATAGACCCCTACAGACAGGACCACTACAGACAGGACCACTACAGACAGGACCACTACAGACCCCTACAGACAGGACCACTATAGACAGGACCACTATAGACCACTATAGACAATACCACTACAGACAGGACCAATACAGACAGGACCACAATAGACAGGACGACTACAGACAGGACCACTACAGACAGGACCACTATAGACAATACCACTACAGACAGGACCACTATAGACAGGACCACTACAGACAGGACCAATATAGACAGGACCACTATAGACCACTAGAGACAGGACCACTACAGACAGGACCACTATAGACCACTACAGACAGGACCACTATAGACAGGACCACTATAGACCACTAGAGACAGGACCACTACAGACAGGACCACTATAGACCACTACAGACAGGACCACTATAGACCACTACAGACAGGACCACTATAGACCACTAAAGACAGGACCACTATAGACAGGACCACTATAGACCACTACAGACAGGACCACTATATACCACTACAGACAGGACCACTACAGACAGGACCACTATAGACCACTACAGACAGGACCACTACAGACAGGACCACTATAGACCACTACAGACAGGACCACTACAGACAGGACCACTACAGACAGGACCACTACAGACAGGACCACTATAGACCACTACAGACAGGACCACTACAGACAGGACCACTATAGACCACTACAGACAGGACCACTACAGACAGGACCACTACAGACAGGACCACTATAGACCACTACAGACAGGACCACTATGGACAGGACCACTATGGACAGGACCACTATAGACCACTACAGACAGGACCACTACAGACAGGACCACTATAGGCCACTACAGACAGGACCACTACAGACAGGACCACTATAGACCACTACAGACAGGAACACTATAGACAGGAACACTACAGACCCCTACAGACAGGACCACTATAGACCCCTACAGACAGGACCACTACAGACAGGACCACTATAGACCACTACAGACAGGACCACTACAGACAGGAACACTACAGACAGGAACACTACAGACCCCTACAGACAGGACCACTATAGACCCCTACAGACAGGACCACTACAGACAGGACCACTATAGACCCTACAGACAGGACCACTATAGACAGGACCACTATAGACCACTACAGACAGGACCACTATAGACAATACCACTACAGACAGGACCAATACAGACAGGACCACAATAGACAGGACCACTACAGACAGGACCACTATAGACAATACCACTACAGACAGGACCAATACAGACAGGACCACTATAGACAGGACCACTATAGACAGGACCACTATAGACAGGACCCCTACAGACAGGACCACTACAGACAGGACCACTACAGACAGGACCACTACAGACAGGACCACTACAGACAGGACCACTACAGACAGGACCACTATAGACCATTATAGACAGGACCACTATAGACAGGACCACTATAGACCACTATAGACAGGACCACTATAGACCATTATAGACAGGACCACTATAGACAGGACCACTATAGACCACTATAGACCATTATAGACAGGACCACTATAGACAGGACCACTATAGACCACTATAGACCACTATAGACCACTATAGACCACTATAGACAGGACCACTATAGACAGGACCACTATAGACAGTACCACTATAGACAGGACAACTATAGACCATTATAGACAGGACCATTATAGACAGGACCACTATAGACCACTATAGACAGGACCACTATAGACCATTATAGACAGGACCACTATAGACAGGACCACTATAGACCACTATAGACCATTATAGACAGGACCACTATAGACAGGACCACTATAGACAGGACCACTATAGACAGTACCACTATAGACAGGACCACTATAGACCATTATAGACAGGACCATTATAGACAGGACCACTACGGACAGGACCACTATAGACCATTATAGACAGGACCACTATAGACAGGACCACTATAGACCACTATAGACAGGACCACTATAGACAGGACCACTAAAGACCACTATAGACAGGACCACTATAGACATGACCATTATAGACAGGACCACTATAGACAGGACCACTATCGACAGGACCACTATAGACCATTATAGACAGGACCACTATAGACAGGACCACTATAGACAGGACCACTATAGACAGGACCAATATAGACAGGACCAATATAGACAGGACCAATATAGACAGGACCAATATAGACAGGACCACTATAGACAGGACCACTATAGACAGGACCAATATAGACAGGACCACTACAGACAGGACCAATATAGACAGGACCACTATAGACAGGACCACTATAGACAGGACCATTATAGACAGGACCACTATAGACAGGACCATTATAGACAGGACCATTATAGACAGGACCACTATAGACAGGACCACTACAGACAGGACCACTATAGACCACTACAGACAGGACCACTACAGACAGGACCACTATAGACCACTACAGACAGGACCACTATAGACAGGACCACTATAGACAGGACCACTATAGACAGGACCACTACAGACAGGACCACTATAGACAGGACCACTATAGACAGGACCACTATAGACAGGACCATTATAGACAGGACCACTATAGACAGGACCATTATAGACAGGACCACTATAGACAGGACCATTATAGACAGGACCATTATAGACAGGACCACTATAGACAGGACCACTATAGACAGGACCACTATAGACCACTACAGACAGGACCACTATAGACAGGACCAATATAGACACGACCACTAAGACTGACCCTCTTCTCTTCATGAACTAAGACTGACCCTCTGCTCTTCATGAACTAAGACTGACCCTCTGCTCTTCATGAACTAAGACTGACCCTCTTCTCTTCATGAACTAAATCTGACCCTCTTCTCTTCATGAACTAAGACTGACCCTCTTCTCTTCATGAACTAAATCTGACCCTCTTCTCTTCATGAACTAAGACTGACCCTCGTCTCTCCATGAACTAAGACTGACCCTCTTCTCTTCATGAACTAAGACTGACCCTCTTCTCTCCATGAACTAAGACTGACCCTCTTCATGAACTAAGACTGACCCTCTTCATGAACTAAGACTGACCCTCTTCATGAACTAAGACTGACCCTCTTCTCTTCATGAACTAAGACTGACCCTCTTCATGAACTAAGACTGACCCTCTTCTCTTCATTAACAAAGACTGATCTCTGTCTCTGTATCTAATAGACAGCTACAGAGGAGATACCCTACAACGAGAGTAGTAACACCTGTAGACAGACTCACTGGTAAAGAGAGTAGCAACACCTGTAGACAGACTCACTGGTAAAGAGAGTAGCAACACCTGTAGACAGACTCACTGGTAAAGAGAGTAGCAACACCTGCAGACAGACTCACTGGTAAAGAGAGTAGCAACACCTGTAGACAGACTCACTGGTAAAGAGAGTAGCAACACCTGTAGACAGACTCACTGGTAAAGAGAGTAGCAACACCTGTAGACAGACTCACTGGTAAAGAGAGTAGCAACACCTGTAGACAGACTCACTGGTAAAGAGAGTAGTAACACCTGTAGACAGACTCACTGGTAAAGAGAGTAGTAACACCTGTAGACAGACTCACTGGTAAAGACCTGCAGACAGACTCACTGGTAAAGAGAGTAGCAACACCTGTAGACAGACTCACTGGTAAAGAGAGTAGAAACACCTGTAGACAGACTCACTGGTAAAGACCTGCAGACAGACTCACTGGTAAAGAGAGTAGCAACACCTGTAGACAGACTCACTGGTAAAGAGAGTAGAAACACCTGCAGACAGACTCACTGGTAAAGACCTGCAGACAGACTCACTGGTAAAGAGAGTAGTAACACCTGCAGACAGACTCACTGGTAAAGAGAGTAGCAACACCTGTAGACAGACTCACTGGTAAAGACCTGTAGACAGACTCACTGGTAAAGACCTGCAGACAGACTCACTGGTAAAGAGAGTAGCAACACCTGCAGACAGACTCACTGGTAAAGAGAGTAGCAACACCTGCAGACAGACTCACTGGTAAAGAGAGTAGCAACACCTGTAGACAGACTCACTGGTAAAGAGAGTAGCAACACCTGTAGACAGACTCACTGGTAAAGAGAGTAGAAACACCTGTAGACAGACTCACTGGTAAAGAGAGTAGTAACACCTGTAGACAGACTCACTGGTAAAGAGAGTAGTAACACCTGCAGACAGACTCACTGGTAAAGAGAGTAGTAACACCTGCAGACAGACTCACTGGTAAAGAGAGTAGTAACACCTGTAGACAGACTCACTGGTAAAGAGAGTAGCAACACCTGTAGACAGACTCACTGGTAAAGAGAGTAGCAACACCTGCAGACAGACTCACTGGTAAAGAGAGTAGCAACACCTGCAGACAGACTCACTGGTAAAGAGAGTAGCAACACCTGCAGACAGACTCACTGGTAAAGACCTGTAGACAGACTCACTGGTAAAGACATGCAGACAGACTCACTGGTAAAGAGAGTAGTAACACCTGTAGACAGACTCACTGGTAAAGAGAGTAGTAACACCTGTAGACAGACTCACTGGTAAAGAGAGTAGTAACACCTGTAGACAGACTCACTGGTAAAGAGAGTAGCAACACCTGTAGACAGACTCACTGGTAAAGAGAGTAGCAACACCTGCAGACAGACTCACTGGTAAAGAGAGTAGTAACACCTGAATACAGACTCACTGGTAAAGAGAGTAGCAACACCTGTAGACAGACTCACTGGAAAAGACCTGCAGACAGACTCACTGGTAAAGACCTGCAGACAGACTCACTGGTAAAGACCTGCAGACAGACTCACTGGTAAAGAGAGTAGTAACACCTGTAGACAGACTCACTGGTAAAGACCTGCAGACAGACTCACTGGTAAAGAGAGTAGTAACACCTGTAGACAGACTCACTGGTAAAGAGAGTAGTAACACCTGTAGACAGACTCACTGGTAAAGAGAGTAGTAACACCTGTAGACAGACTCACTGGTAAAGAGAGTAGCAACACCTGTAGACAGACTCACTGGTAAAGAGAGTAGCAACACCTGCAGACAGACTCACTGGTAAAGAGAGTAGTAACACCTGTAGACAGACTCACTGGTAAAGACCTGCAGACAGACTCACTGGTAAAGAGAGTAGTAACACCTGAATACAGACTCACTGGTAAAGAGAGTAGCAACACCTGTAGACAGACTCACTGGTAAAGAGAGTAGCAACACCTGCAGACAGACTCACTGGTAAAGAGAGTAGTAACACCTGCAGACAGACTCACTGGTAAAGACCTGCAGACAGACTCACTGGTAAAGAGAGTAGTAACACCTGCAGACAGACTCACTGGTAAAGAGAGTAGCAACACCTGTAGACAGACTCACTGGTAAAGAGAGTAGTAACACCTGTAGACAGACTCACTGGTAAAGAGAGTAGCAACACCTGAATACAGACTCACTGGTAAAGACCTGTAGACAGACTCACTGGTAAAGAGAGTAGTAACACCTGTAGACAGACTCACTGGTAAAGACCTGCAGACAGACTCACTGGTAAAGAGAGTAGTAACACCTGTAGACAGACTCACTGGTAAAGAGAGTAGTAACACCTGTAGACAGACTCACTGGTAAAGACCTGCAGACAGACTCACTGGTAAAGAGAGTAGCAACACCTGTAGACAGACTCACTGGTAAAGAGAGTAGTAACACCTGTAGACAGACTCACTGGTAAAGAGAGTAGTAACACCTGCAGACAGACTCACTGGTAAAGAGAGTAGCAACACCTGTAGACAGACTCACTGGTAAAGAGAGTAGTAACACCTGTAGACAGACTCACTGGTAAAGACCTGCAGACAGACTCACTGGTAAAGAGAGTAGCAACACCTGCAGACAGACTCACTGGTAAAGAGAGTAGTAACACCTGCAGACAGACTCACTGGTAAAGACCTGCAGACAGACTCACTGGTAAAGAGAGTAGTAACACCTGTAGACAGACTCACTGGTAAAGAGAGTAGTAACACCTGTATACAGACTCACTGGTAAAGAGAGTAGTAACACCAGTATACAGACTCACTGGTAAAGAGAGTAGTAACACCTGCAGACAGACTCACTGGTAAAGAGAGTAGCAACACCTGTAGACAGACTCACTGGTAAAGAGAGTAGCAACACCTGTAGACAGACTCACTGGTAAAGAGAGTAGTAACAGCTAATACTGCAACTACTACTGCTACGACTACTACTGACACTACTGCTACTACTGCTACTACTACTACTTATACTAGAACTGCTACAACAACTGCTACAACAACAACTACTACTACTACTACTACTGATACAACTGCTACTACTACTGATACTACTACAACTGCTACTACTAGTACTGATACTACTACTACAACTGCTACTACTACTGCTACTGATACTACTAATACTGCTACTACTACTACTACTACTAATACTGCTAGTACTACTGATACTACTACTACCACTACTACTACTAATACTGCTAGTACTACTGATACTACTACTACTACTACTACTACTACTACTACTACTACTACTACTAATACTGCTAGTACTACTGATACTACAACTACTATCACTACTACTACTACTACTAATACTACTGATACTACTACTACCACTACTACTACTACTACTACTACTACTACTACTACTACTACTACTACCACTACTACTACTACTACTGATACTACAACTACTATCACTACTACTACTACTACTACTACTACTACTGCTACTACCACTACTAATACTACTCCCACTACTACTACCATTACTACTACTGATACTACTACTACTACTACCACCATTACTACTACTGATACTACTACTACTACTACTACCACCACAACCACTTTTACTATTACTACTGCTACCACTACCACCACTACTACTACTGCTACTACTACTACTACTGATACTACTACTACCACTACTACTACTACTACTACTACTACTACTACTACTACTACTACTACTACTACTACTACCACTTCTACTACTACTACTGATAATACTACTACTACTACAACTGATACTACTACTACTACTACCACTACTACTACTACTACTACTACCACTTCTACTACTACTGATAATACTACTACTACCACTGATAATACTACTACTACCACTACTACCACCTCTCTCTCCTGAAACACATTGTGTTGCGTTACATATCTGAAATATGCTGTATAAATAAAGCTTGATTTGAAGAAGCTATTTCAGGCTAGCTTTTCTAACCATATCTTGTCTAACTATATTATCTTGTCTAACTATATTATCTTGTCTAACTATTTTATCTTGTCTAACTATTTTATCTTGTCTAACTATATTATCTTGTCTAACCATATTATCTTGTCTAACTATATTATCTTGTGGAAGTATTGTATCTTGTCTAACTATATTATCTTGTCTAACTATTTTATCTTGTCTAACCATATTATCTTGTCTAACTATATTATCTTGTGGAAGTTTTTATCTTGTCTAACTATATTATCTTTGTCAAGTATTTTCTTGTCGAAGTATTTTATCTTGTCTAACTATATTATCTTGTCTAACTATATTATCTTGTCTAACTATATTATCTTGTCTAACTATTTTATCTTGTCTAACTATTTTATCTTGTCTAACTATATTATCTTGTCTAACCATATTATCTTGTCTAACTATATTATCTTGTGGAAGTATTGTATCTTGTCTAACTATATTATCTTGTCTAACTATATTATCTTGTCTAACTATATTATCTTGTCTAACTATATTATCTTGTCTAACTATATTATCTTGTCTAACTATATTATCTTGTCTAACCATATTATCTTGTCTAACTATATTATCTTGTGGAAGTATTTTATCTTGTCTAACTCTATTATCTTGTGGAAGTATTTTATCTTGTCTAACTATATTATCTTGTGGAAGTATTTTATCTTGTCTAACTATATTATCTTGTCTAAGTATTATCTTGTGGAAGTATTTTATCTTGTCTAACTATTTTATCTTGTCTAACTATATTATCTTGTCTAACCATATTATCTTGTCTAACTATATTATCTTGTGGAAGTATTGTATCTTGTCTAACTATATTATCTTGTCTAACTATATTATCTTGTGGAAGTATTGTATCTTGTCTAACTATATTATCTTGTCTAACTATATTATCTTGTCTAACTATATTATCTTGTCTAACTATATTATCTTGTCTAACTATATTATCTTGTCTAACTATATTATCTTGTCTAACTATATTATCTTGTGGAAGTATTTTATCTTGTCTAACTATATTATCTTGTCTAAGTATTATCTTGTGGAAGTATTTTATCTTGTCTAACTATATTATCTTGTGGAAGTATTTTATCTTGTCTAACTATATTATCTTGTCTAAGTATTATCTTGT
This sequence comes from Oncorhynchus tshawytscha, assembly GCF_018296145.1. Taxonomy (NCBI): domain Eukaryota; kingdom Metazoa; phylum Chordata; class Actinopteri; order Salmoniformes; family Salmonidae; genus Oncorhynchus; species Oncorhynchus tshawytscha. The sequence goes on along the minus strand of NW_024608584.1, from coordinate 31,667 downwards.
GGAAGTATTTTATCTTGTCTAACTATATTATCTTGTCTAACTATATTATCTTGTCTAACCATATTATCTTGTCTAACTATATTATCTTGTGGAAGTATTTTATCTTGTCTAACTCTATTATCTTGTCTAACCATATTATCTTGTCTAACCATATTATCTTGTCTAACTATATTATCTTGTCTAACTCTATTATCTTGTGGAAGTATTTTATCTTGTCTAACTATATTATCTTGTGGAAGTATTTTATCTTGTCTAACTATATTATCTTGTCTAACTATATTATCTTGTCTAACCATATTATCTTGTCTAACTATTTTATCTTGTCTAACTCTATTATCTTGTGGAAGTATTTTATCCGGCACGCTGCTGGCCCGGTTGGTGGACTTCAGAAAAACAAGCAACAGGTGAATGGAGTGAACAAGACTGACATTCCATTCAGTGTTTTTTACCCAGATTGGAGCAGAGATGCAGAGGAGCGTGTTGTTTGAAAACCAGAACGCCAGGTGGATACAGACAGCTCAAGAGCTATGCTGAGACATGCAGAACAATACATGGATTTAAAAACATAGAATGAAGCATAATGTTGACGACTCTAGATTGTTTCAGGTGTTTTGACTGATCCAACTTAAGGACAGGGTGACCGTCCCCCCAGCCATCCTCACATACTTTGTGCCCCATCAGATTTTTGGAGTGCCCGACTCCCCTGAGCACTGCTCTCAATTCGATTTCAATTCAAGGGGCTTTATTGGCATGGGAAACCTATGTTAACATTGCCAAAGCAAGTGAAGTAGATAATAAACAAAAGTGAAATAAACAATAAAAATGAACAGTAAATATTACACTCACAAAAGTTCCAAAACAATATTGTGTTTATATACAGTGTTATAATGATGTGCAAATAGTTAAAGTACAAAAGGGAAAATAAATTAACATCAATATGGGTTGTATTTACAATGGTGTTTGTTCTTCACTGGTTGCCCTTTTCTTGTGGCAACAGGTCACATCTTGCTGCTGTGACGTCACACTGTGGTATTCCACCTGATCTCTCTGTGATGTCACACTGTGGTATTCCACCTGATCTCTCTGTGATGTCACACTGTGGTATTCCACCTGATCTCTCTGTGATGTCACACTGTGGTATTCCACCTGATCTCTCTGTGATGTCACACTGTGGTATTCCACCTGATCTCTCTGTGATGTCACACTGTGGTATTCCACCTGATCTCTCTGTGATGTCACACTGTGGTATTCCACCTGATCTCTCTGTGATGTCACAGATACGGGAGTTTATCAATGTTTGATTTGTTTTTTCAAATTCTTTGTGGATCTGTGTAATCTGAGGGAAATATATGTCTCTAATATGGTCATACATTTGGCAGGAGGTGAGGAATTGCAGCTCAGTTTCCACCTCATTTTGTGGGCAGAGTTGCACATAGTCTGTCTTCTCTTGAGTGCCAGGTCTGTCTGACTGTCTGTCTGTCTGTCTGTCTGTCTGTCTGTCTGTCTGTCTGTCTGTCTGTCTGTCTGTCTGTCTGTCTGTCTGTCTGTCTGTCTGTCTGTCTCCAGACAGTAGACCAGCCAGCCCCTCTCTCAGACAGTAGACCAGCTCTCTCTCCTCCAGACAGTAGACCAGCCAGCTCAGACAGTAGACCAGCCAGCCCCTCTCCTTCTCTCTCTCCTCCAGACAGTAGACCAGCCAGCCCCTCTCCTTCTCTCTCTCCCTCCAGACAGTAGACCAGCCAGTCTCTCTCCTTCTCTCTCTGTCCCTCCAGACAGTAGACCAGCCAGTCTCTCTCTTCTCTCTCTCCAGACAGTAGACCAGCCAGCCCCTCTCCTCTCTCTCTCTCCAGACAGTAGACCAGCCAGCCTCTCTCCCTCCAGACAGTAGACCAGCCAGCCCCTCTCCTCTCTCTCCCTCCAGACAGTAGACCAGCCAGCCCCTCTCTCTATCCCTCCAGACAGTAGACCAGCCAGCCCCTCTCCTCTCTCTCCCTCCAGACAGTAGACCAGCCTTCCTCTCTCCTTCTCCTGGGCCCTCAGGTCAGCAGTCAGCTGGAAGGGGGCTTCACCAGACCAGACATTTCAATTTGAGTCATTTAGCAGAAGCTTTTATCCAGAGAGATATAAAGTTGTGAGTGCATGCATTTTTGTACACACTCACTACTCTCCCTCCCTCCAGACAATAGACCAGTCAGCGCCTCTTCCTCTCACTCTCCCTCCAGACAATAGACCAGCCAGCCCCTCTTCCTCTGTGTCTCTCCCTCTGCCCCAGGGGCCTGGGGTCAGCAGTCAGCTGGTGGGGGGGGGGGGGATAGTCTAGAGCTGCCAGACAGCGGGGAGGAGGCTGTAGTCTAGGGGAGAGGTGGTTGAGATTCAGACACCCTCTGAATCACTGATGAAGACAGAGGACGACTCCAGACACCACAAATATCCCAGATCAGCCAAATGGTAAACTAGTACCAAGTCGTACCCTACACTATAGGGAAGAGGGTGCCGATTGGGATGCACCCAGGGCATTATAGAGTTACAACAGTACTAAGACAACCCAGTGTGTGTTATCTGTACAGGGCATTATAGAGTTACAACAGTACTAAGACAACCCAGTGTGTGTTATCTGTCACGTACAGGGAACAGTGAGAGGATCTCCTATCTGTTACGTACAGGGCCCAGTGAGAGGATCTCCTATCTGTTACGTACAGGGCCCAGTGAGAGGATCTCCTATCTGTCACGTACAGGGCCCAGTGAGAGGATCTCATATCTGTCACGTACAGGGCCCACTGAGAGGATCTCCTATCTGTCACGTCCAGGGCCCAGTGAGAGGATCTCCTATCGGTCATGTACAGGGCCCAGTGAGAGGATCTCATATCTGTCACGTACAGGGAACAGTGAGAGGATCTCCTATCTGTCACGTACAGGGCCCACTGAGAGGATCTCATATCTGTAATGTTAGTTAGAAGGAGAGAGGAGCAACCCAGAGACCAGGTTGTAATGTCCTGTAAGGAGGAGAGAGGAGAGACCAGGTTGTAATGTCCTGTAAGGAGAGAGGAGAGACCAGGTTGTAATGTCCTGTAAGGAGAGAGGAGAGACCCAGAGACCAGGTTGTAATGTCCTGTAAGAAGAGAGGAGAGACCAGGTTGTAATGTCCTGTAAGAAGAGAGGAGAGAGGAGAAACCAAGTTGTAATATCCTGTAAGGAGAGAGGAGAGACCAGGTTGTAATGTCCTGTAAGGAGAGGGACAGACCCAGAGACCAGGTTGTAATGTCCTGTAAGAAGAGAGGAGAGAGGAGAGACCCGAGACCAGGTTGTAATGTCCTGTAAGGAGAGAGGAGAGAGGAGAGACCAGGTTGTAATGTCCTGTAAGGAGAGAGGAGAGACCCAGAGACCAGGTTGTAATGTCCTGTAAGGAGAAAGGAGAGAGGAGAGACCAGGTTGTAATGTCCTGTAAGGAGAGAGGAGAGACCCAGAGACCAGGTTGTAATGTCCTGTAAGGAGAAAGGAGAGAGAGAGACCAGGTTGTAATGTCCTGTAAGGAGAGAGGAGAGACCAGGTTGTAATGTCCTGTAAGAGAGAGGAGAGACCCAGAGACCAGGTTGTAATGTCCTGTAAGGAGAGAGGAGAGACCCAGAGACCAGGTTGTAATGTCCTGTAAGAAGGAGAGGAGAGACCCAGAGACCAGGTTGTAATGTCCTGTAAGGAGAGAGGAGAGACCCAGAGACCAGGTTGTAATGTCCTGTAAGAAGGAGAGAGGAGAGACCAGGTTGTAATGTCCTGTAAGAAGGAGAGAGAAGAGAGGAGAGACCAGGTTGTAATGTCCTGTTAGAAGGAGAGAGGAGAGACCAGGTTGTAATGTCCTGTAAGAAGGAGATAAGAGAGACCCAGAGACCAGGTTGTAATGTCCTGTAAGGAGAGAGGAGAGACCCAGAGACCAGATTGTAATGTCCTGTAAGGAGAGAGGAGAGACCAGGTTGTAATGTCCTGTAAGGAGAGAGGAGAGACCCAGAGACCAGGTTGTAATGTCCTGTAAGAAGAGAGGAGAGAGGAGAGACCAGGTTGTAATGTCCTGTAAGAAGAGAGGAGAGAGGAGACCAGGTTGTAATGTCCTGTAAGAAGAGAGGAGAGGGGAGAGACCAGGTTGTAATGTCCTGTAAGAAGGAGAGAGGAGAGAGGAGAGACCAGGTTGTAATGTCCTATAAGGAGAGAGGAGAGACCAGGTTGTAATGTCCTGTAAGAAGGAGAGAGAAGAGAGGAGAGACCAGGTTGAGAAAATTCATTGACACATTGGAAAGAATTGGCAAAAAACTGAACTAGAATGCTATTTGGGCCTAAACAGAGAGTACACAGTGGCAGAATAGACAGTGTTATCATCTCAGACAACGTTATAATCTCAGACCGCGTTATCATCCCAGACAGCGTTATCATCTCAGACCACGTTATCATCCCAGACAGCGTTATCATCTCAGACAGCGTTATCATCCCAGACAGCGTTAGCATCTCAGACAGCGTTAGCATCTCAGACAGCGTTATCATCTCAGACAGCGTTAGCATCTCAGACAGCGTAGTCATCTCAGACAGCGTTAGCATCTCAGACAGCGTAGTCATCTCAGACAGCGTTATCATCTCAGACAGCGTTATCATCTCAGACAGCGTTATCATCTCAGACAGCGTTATCATCTCAGACAGCGTTATCATCTCGGACGGCGTTATCATCTCAGACAGCGTTATCACAGCGTTGTCATCTCAGGCAGTGTTATCGTCTCAGACCGCGTTATCACAGCATTATCATCTCAGACAGTGTTATCATCCCAGACAGCGTTATCATCTCAGACAGCGTTATCACAGCGTTATCATCTCAGACCGTGTTGTCATCCCAGGCAGCGTTATCATCTCAGGCAGCGTTATCATCTCAGGCAGCGTTATCATCTCAGGCAGCGTTATCATCTCAGGCAGCGTAGTCATCTCAGACAGCGTAGTCATCTCAGACAGCGTAGTCATCTCAGACAGCGTTATCATCTCAGACAGCGTTATCATCTCAGGCAGCGTTATCATCTCAGGCAGCGTAGTCATCTCAGACAGCGTAGTCATCTCAGACAGCGTAGTCATCTCAGACAGCGTTATCATCTCAGATTGCGTTATCATCTCAGACAGCGTTGTCATCTCAGACAGCGTAGTCATCTCAGACAGCGTTATCATCCCAGACAGCGTTATCATCCCAGACAGCGTTATCATCCCAGACAGCGTTATCATCTCAGACAGCGTTATCATCTCAGACAGCGTTATCATCTCAGACAGCGTAGTCATCTCAGACAGCGTTATCATCTCAGACAGCGTTGTCATCTCAGACCATCTAGAGAGTAAATAGCTGTTGACCCTCCGAGACATCAGACACACACACCCCTCTCTAGTCTGACTAATGGCCTGTCACACACCACAGACAAACAGGGGAAGGTTGGGAACAAGTAGAGGGAGTGGGTGGTGAGGAACCCAGACACAAAGAGAGGGAGCCCAGTCACTGGCTGGCTGGCTGCCTGTAGCATGTCTCAGCAAGCAGGAACCAGTCTGAGGTCTGAGACAAGAGGACGTGACGTGAGGGCGGACCTCTCCTCTTCTCTGCCTAGTGCCTCAGCCTGCTCCTTGACCCCCATAGACAAGCAGCTCTTTCTAATTGTCATACCGTATCCCCTGGCTGTAGTCCTCTATAACAACCGTACACTCTGAAGGGCTCCAAAAGTGTATTTCGGCTGTCCCCGTAGGAAAACCCTTCTGGGTTCCGAGGAGAACTATTTTGGGTTCCATGTAGAACCCTCTGTGTAAAGGACCACACTGCAGACCATAAAACACAGACACAGAGACAGACACAGAGACAGAGACAGACACAAAGACAGGCACGGAGACAGAGCCAGACCACACTATAGCCCACAGAGCCAGACCCGACTATAGTCCAGAGTCAGACCCCACTATAGCCCACAGAGCCAGCCCACAGAGCTAGACCATGCTATAGCCCACAGAGCCAGACCCCACTATAGCCCACAGAGCCAGACCACACTACAGCCCACAGAGCAAGACCCCACTATAGCCCACAGAGCCAGACCACACTATAGCCCACAGAGGCAGACCACACTATAGCCCAGAGGCAGACCCCACTATAGCCCACAGAGCCAGACCACACTATAGCCCACAGAGCCAGACCACACTATAGCCCACAGATCCAGACCCCACTATAGCCCACAGAGCCAGACCCCACTATAGCCCAGAGGCAGACCCCACTATAGCCCATAGAGCCAGAACCCACTTTAGCCCACAGAGCCAGACCACACTATAGCCCAGAGAACCAGGCCCCACTATAGCCCACAGAGCCAGACCACACTATAGCCCACAGAGCCAGACCACACTATAGCCCATAGAGCCAGACCCCACTTTAGCCCACAGAGCCAGACCACACTATAGCCCACAGAACCAGGCCCCACTATAGCCCACAGAGCAAGACCACACTATAGCCCACAGAGCCAGACCACACTATAGCCCACAGAGCCAGACCCCACTATAGCCCACAGAGCCAGACCACACTATAGCCCACAGAACCAGGCCCCACTATAGCCCACAGAGCCAGACCACACTATAGCCCACAGAGCCAGACCACACTATAGCCCACAGAACCAGGCCCCACTATAGCCCACAGAGCAAGACTACACTATAGCGCACAGAGCCAGACCCCACTATAGCCCACAGAGCCAGACCCCACTATAGCCCACAGAGCCAAACCACACTATAGCCCACAGAGCCAGACCCCACTATAGCCCACAGAGCCAGACCACACTATAGCCCACAGAGCCAGACCCCACTATAGCCCACAGAGCCAGACCACACTATAGCCCACAGAACAAGGCCCCACTATAGCCCACAGAGCCAGACCACACTATAGCCCACAGAGCCAGACCACACTATAGCCCACAGAACCAGGCCCCACTATAGCCCACAGAGCAAGACCACACTATAGCGCACAGAGCCAGACCCCACTATAGCCCACAGAGCCAGACCCCACTATAGCCCACAGAGCCAAACCACACTATAGTCCACAGAGCCAGACCCCACTATAGCCCACAGAGCCAGACCCCACTATAGCCCACAGAGCCAGACCCCACTATAGCCCACAGAGCCAGACCCCACTATAGCCCACAGAGCCAGACCCCACTATAGCCAACAGAGCCGGACCCCACTATAGCCCACAGAGCCAGACCACACTATAGCCCACAAAACCAGGCCCCACCATAGCCCACAGAGCCAGACCACACTATAGCCAACAGAGCCGGACCCCACTATAGCCCACAGAGCCAGACCACACCATAGCCCACAGAGCCAGACCACAATATAGCCCACAGAACCAGGCCCAACTATAGTCCACAGAGCCAGACCCCACTATAGCCCACAGAGCCAGACCCCACTATAGCCCACAGAGCCAGACCCCACTATAGCCCACAGAGCCAGACCCCACTATAGCCCACAGAGCCAGACCCCACTATAGCCAACAGAGCCGGACCCCACTATAGCCCACAGAGCCAGACCACACTATAGCCCACAAAACCAGGCCCCACTATAGCCCACACAGCCAGACCACACTATAGCCCACAGAGCCAGACCACACTATAGCCCACAGAGCCAGACCCCGCTATAGCCCACAGAGCCAGACCCCACTATAGCCCACAGAGCCAGACCACACTATAGCCCAGAGACAGACCCCACAAAGCCAGACCCCACTATAGCCCACAGAGCCAGACCCCGCTATAGCCCACAGAGCCAGACGCCACTATAGCCCAAAAGCCAGACCCCACAGAGCCAGACCACACTATAGCCCACAGAGTCAGACACAGAGCCAGACCACACTATAGCCCACAGAGCCAGAACCCACTATAGCCCACAGAGCCAGACCCCACTATAGCCCACAGAGCCAGACCCCACTATAGCCCACAGAACCAGGCCCCACTATAGCCCAGAGAGCCAGACCACACTATAGCCCACAGAGCCAGACCCCACTATAGCCCACAGAGCCAGACCCCACTATAGCCCACAGAGCCAGACCCCACTATAGCCCACAGAACCAGACCACACTATAGCCCACAGAGCCAGAACCAACTATAGCCCACAGAGCCAGACCCCACTATAGCCCACAGAGCCAAACCCCACAGAGCCAGACACCACTATAGCCCAGAGACAGACCCCACAGAGCCAGACCCCGCTATAGCCCACAGAGCCAGACCCCGCTATAGCCCACAGAGCCAGACCCCGCTATAGCCCACAGAGCCAGACCCCACTATAGCCCACAGAGCCAGACCCCACAGAGCCAGACCACACTATAGCCCAGAGACAGACCCCACAGAGCCAGACCCCACTATAGCCCACAGAGCCAGACCCCGCTATAGCCCACAGAGCCAGACCCCACTATAGCCCACAGAGCCAGACCCCACTATAGCCCACAGAACCAGACCACACTATAGCCCACAGAGCCAGACCACACTATAGCCCACAGAGCCAGACCCCACTATAGCCCACAGAGCAAGACTCCACTATAGCCCACAGAGCCAGACCCCACTATAGCCCACAGAGCCAGACCCCACTATAGCCCACAGAACCAGACCACACTATAGCCCACAGAGCCAGACCCCACTATAGCCCACAGAAGCAGACCACACTATAGCCCAGAGCCAGACCCCACTATAGCCCACAGAGCCAGACCCCACTATAGCCCACAGAGCCAGACCACACTATAGCCCAGAGACAGACCCCACAGAGCCAGACCCCACTATAGCCCACAGAGCCAGACCCCACTATAGCCCACAGAGCCAGACCCCACTATAGCCCACAGAACCAGGCCCCACTATAGCCCACAGAGCCAGACCACACTATAGCCCACAGAGCCAGACCCCACTATAGCCCACAGAGCCAGACCCCACTATAGCCCACAGAGCCAGACCCCACTATAGCCCACAGAGCCAGACCACACTATAGCCCACAGAACCAGGCCCCACTATAGCCCACAGAGCCAGACCACACTATAGCCCACAGAGCCAGACCACACTACAGCCCACAGAGCCAGACCCCACTATAGCCCACAGGGCCAGACCCCACTATAGCCCACAGAGCCAGACCCCACTATAGCCCACAGAACCAGACCACACTATAGCCCACAGAGCCAGACCCCACTATAGCCCACAGAGCCAGACCACACTATAGCCCACAGAGCCTATAAGGAACCAGGCTGAAAGTACTGAACAAAACAAAGCTCCATTGAGAGTCAAACCAAAGAAGTGAAACTAATGTCAGTGAGTAACACAGAGCTGGGTTTGACTTCAGCTCTCTGGTTTAGAATGAATGTACAAGAGACTCATTATGGAACATTACTAACAGAAACACACTGCCTAACCCCATAAACACCAACACACACCACAACCAGCACTGGGCAGGGGAGTGAGGGATCCTAACTAGTATTGGTATGGGAGTGAGGGATCCTAACTAGTATTGGACAGGGGAGTGAGGGATCCTAACTAGTATTGGACAGGGGAGTGAGGGATCCTAACTAGTATTGGTATGGGAGTGAGGGATCCTAACTAGTATTGGACAGGGGAGTGAGGGATCCTAACTAGTATTGGACAGGGAGTGAGGGATCCTAACTAGTATTGGTCAGGGGAGTGAGGGATCCTAACTAGTATTGGTATGGGGAGTGAGGGATCCTAACTAGTGTTGGTATGTTAGTGAGCGATCCTAACTAGTATTGGACAGGGGAGTGAGGGATCCTAACTAATATTGGACAGGGGAGTGAGGGGTCCTAACTAATATTGGACAGGGGAGTGAGGGATCCTAACTAGTATTGGACAGGGGAGTGAGGGATCCTAACTAGTATTGGACAGGGGAGTGAGGGATCCTAACTAGTATTGGACAGGGGAGTGAGGGATCCTAACTAGTATTGGTATGGGAGTGAGGGATCCTAACTAGTATTGGACAGGGGAGTGAGGGATCCTAACTAGTATTGGACAGGGGAGTGAGGGATCCTAACTAGTATTGGACAGGGGAGTGAGGGATCCTAACTAGTATTGGACAGGGGAGTGAGGGATCCTAACTAGTATTGGTATGGGAGTGAGGGTCAACTAGTGAGTCTCCTCAACACCTGAACAAACTACAACACTGACACCAGTCTGCCCGCCAGAGGACGTGGTCTACAGGATGATGGCTGTCTGACAACAGAGGACCTGGTCTACAGGATGATGGCTGTCTGACAACAGAGGACCTGGTCTACAGGATGATGGCTGTCTGACAACAGAGGACCTGGTCTACAGGATGATGGCTGTCTGACAACAGAGACACCAGAGGACCTGGTCTACAGGATGATGGCTGTCTGACAACAGAGGACGTGGTCTACAGGATGATTGCTATCTGACAACAGAGGACTTGGTCTACAGGATGATGGCTGTCTGACAACAGAGGACGTGGTCTACAGGATGATGGCTGTCTGACACCAGAGGACCTGGTCTACAGGATGATGGCTGTCTGACAACAGAGACACCAGAGGACCTGGTCTACAGGATGATGGCTGTCTGACAACAGAGACACCAGAGGACCTGGTCTACAGGATGATGGCTGTCTGACACCAGAGGACCTGGTCTACAGGATGATTGCTGTCTGACAACAGAGACACCAGAGGACATGGTCTACAGGATGATGGCTGTCTGACAACAGAGACACCAGAGGACCTGGTCTACAGGATGATGGCTGTCTGACAACAGAGGACTTGGTCTACAGGATGATGGCTGTCTGACAACAGAGACACCAGAGGACCTGGTCTACAGGATGATGGCTGTCTGACAACAGAGACACCAGAGGACCTGGTCTACAGGATGATGGCTGTCTGACAACAGAGACACCAGAGGACCTGGTCTACAGGATGATGGCTGTCTGACACCAGAGGACCTGGTCTACAGGATGATTGCTGTCTGACAACAGAGACACCAGAGGACATGGTCTACAGGATGATGGCTGTCTGACAACAGAGACACCAGAGGACCTGGTCTACAGGATGATGGCTGTCTGACACCAGAGGACCTGGTCTACAGGATGATTGCTGTCTGACAACAGAGACACCAGAGGACATGGTCTACAGGATGATGGCTGTCTGACAACAGAGACACCAGAGGACATGGTCTACAGGATGATGGCTGTCTGACAACAGAGACACCAGAGGACCTGGTCTACAGGATGATGGCTGTCTGACACCAGAGGACCTGGTCTACAGGATGATTGCTGTCTGACAACAGAGGACGTGGTCTACAGGATGATGGCTGTCTGACAACAGAGGACTTGGTCTACAGGATGATGGCTGTCTGACAACAGAGGACCTGGTCTACAGGATGATGGCTGTCTGACAACAGAGGACCTGGTCTACAGGATGATGGCTGTCTGACAAGAGAAGACACCAGAGGACGTGGTCTACAGGATGATGGCTGTCTGACACCAGAGGACGTGGTCTACAGGATGATGGCTGTCTGACACCAGAGGACCTGGTCTACAGGATGATGGCTGTCTGACAACAGAGGACCTGGTCTACAGGATGATGGCTGTCTGACAAGAGAAGACACCAGAGGACGTGGTCTACAGGATGATGGCTGTCTGACACCAGAGGACGTGGTCTACAGGATGATGGCTGCCTGACACCAGAGGACGTGGTCTACAGGATGATGGCTGTCTGACAAGAGAAGACACCAGAGGACGTGGTCTACAGGATGATGGCTGTCTGACACCAGAGGACCTGGTCTACAGGATGATGGCTGTCTGACAACAGAAGACAATTCAATAAACAGGAGACTTCTTCCGAATGAACAACAACAACAACAAACATTATCTACGGTCTATTTATTCTCAACTAGCTATGTTAGACTTCATTGTGTCCTTTCCTGGCAAGATGACACGGAGCATCAGACCAGACAGACCATAGCAGACAGCACCAGACCAGACCTGGCCAAACAGACAATTACAGACAGCATCAGACCAGACAGACCATAGCAGACAGCACCATACCAGACAGCACCTGGCCAAACAGACACAAGCAGACAGCACCAGACCAGACAGACCATAGCAGACAGACCCAGAGGAGATAGACCATAGCAGACAGCACCAGACCAGACAGAACATAGCAGAGAGCACCAGACCAGACAGACAATAGCAGACAGACCCAGACCATAGCAGACAGCACCAGACCAGACAGACAATTGCAGACAGACCCAGACCATAGCAGATAGCACCAGACCAGACAGACCATAGCAGACAGCACCAGACCAGACAGCAACAAGCCAGGCAGACAATAGCAGACAGCACCAGACTAGACAGACCATAGCAGACAGCACCAGACCAGACAGACCATAGCAGACAGCACCAGACCAGACAGACCATAGCAGGCAGACCATAGCAGACAGACCATAGCAGACAGACCATAGCAGACAGCACCAGACCAGACATACCATAGCAGACAGCACCAGACCAGACAGACAATAGCAGACAGCACCAGACAGACCATAGCAGACAGACCCATAACAGACAGACCATAGCAGACAGACCCATAACAGACAGACCATAGCAGACAGCACCAGGCCAGACAGACCATAGCAGACAGCACCAGAACAGACAGACCATAGCACACAGCACCAGACCAGACAGACCATAGCAGACAGCCCCAGACCAGACAGACCATAGCAGATAGACCATAGCAGACCGACCATAGCAGACAGCACCAGACCAGACAGACCATAGCAGACAGCACCAGACCAGACAGACCATAGCAGACAGCAACAAGCCAGGCAGACAATAGCAGATAGCACCAGACTAGACAGACCATAGCAGACAGCACCAGACCAGACAGACCATAGCAGACAGCCCCAGACCAGACAGACCATAGCAGATAGACCATAGCAGACCGACCATAGCAGACAGCACCAGACCAGACAGACCATAGCAGACAGCACCAGACCAGACAGACCATAGCAGACAGCAACAAGCCAGGCAGACAATAGCAGATAGCACCAGACTAGACAGACCATAGCAGACAGCACCTGGCCAGACAGACCATAGCAGACAGCACCAGACCGGACAGACCATAGCAAACAGCACCAGACAAGACAGACCATATAAGACAGCACCAGACAAGACAGCACCTGGCCAGACAGACCATAGCAGACAGCACCAGACCAGACAGACCATAGCAGACAGCACCAGACCAGACCTGGCCAAACAGACAATTACAGACAGCATCAGACCAGACAGACCATAGCAGACAGCACCATACCAGACAGCACCTGGCCAAACAGACACAAGCAGACAGCACCAGACCAGACAGACCATAGCAGACAGACCCAGAGGAGATAGACCATAGCAGACAGCACCAGACCAGACAGAACATAGCAGAGAGCACCAGACCAGACAGACAATAGCAGACAGACCCAGACCATAGCAGACAGCACCAGACCAGACAGACAATTGCAGACAGACCCAGACCATAGCAGATAGCACCAGACCAGACAGCAACAAGCCAGGCAGACAATAGCAGACAGCACCAGACTAGACAGACCATAGCAGACAGCACCAGACATGACAGACCATAGCAGACAGACCATAGCAGACAGCACCAGACCAGACATACCATAGCAGACAGCACCAGACCAGACAGACCATAGCAGACAGCACCTGACCAGACAGACCATAGCAGACAGCACCAGACCAGACAGACCATAGCAGACAGCACCAGACAAGACAGCACCTGGCCAGACAGACCATAGCAGACAGCACCAGACCAGACAGACCATAGCAGACAGCACCAGACCAGACAGACCATAGCAGACAGCACCAGAGGAGATAGACCATAGCAGACAGCACCAGACCAGACAGAACATAGCAGACAGCACCAGACCAGACAGACAATAGCAGACAGACCCAGACCATAGCAGACAGCACCAGACCAGACAGACAATAGCAGACAGACGCAGACCATAGCAGATAGCACCAGACCAGACAGACCATAGCAGACAGCACCAGACCAGACAGACCATAGCAGACAGCAACAAGCCAGGCAGACAATAGCAGACAGCACCAGACTAGACAGACCATAGCAGACAGCACCAGACCAGACAGACCATAGCAGACAGACCATAGCAGACAGCACCAGACCAGACATACCATAGCAGACAGCACCAGACCAGATAGACCATAGCAGACAGCACCAGACAAGACAGCACCTGGCCAGACAGACCATAGCAGACAGCACCAGACCAGACAGACCATAGCAGACAGCACCAGACCAGACAGACCATAGCAGACAGCACCAGACCAGACAGACCATAGCAGACAGCACCAGACCAGAGAGCACCTGGCCAGACAGACCATAGCAGACAGCACCAGACCAGACAGACCATAGCAGACAGCACCAGACCAGACAGACCATAGCAGACAGCACCAGACCAGACAGACCATAGCAGACAGCACCTGACCAGACAGACCATAGCAGACAGCACCATACCAGATAGACCATAGCAGACAGTACCTGGCCAGACAGACCATAGCAGACAGCACCAGACCAGACAGACCATAGCAGACAGCACCAGACCAGACAGACCATAGCAGACAGCACCCGACCAGACAGACCATAGCAGACAGCATCAGACCAGAGAGCACCTGGCCAGACAGACCATAGCAGACAGCACCAGACCAGACAGACCATAGCAAACAGCACCAGGCCAGACAGACCATAGCAGACAGCACCAGACCAGACAGACCATAGCAGACAGACCATAGCAGACGGCACCAGACCAGGCAGACAATAGCAGACAGCACAAGACCAGACAGACAATAGCAGACAGCACCATGCCAGACAGACCATAGCAGACAGCACCAGACCAGACAGACCATAGCAGACAGCACCAGGCCAGACAGACCATAGCAGACAGCACCAGGCCAGACAGACCATAGCAGACAGCACCAGACCAGACAGACAATAGCAGACAGCACCAGGCCAGACAGACCAGAGCAGACAGACCATAGCAGATGGCACCAGACCAGACAGACAATAGCAGACAGCACAAGCCCAGACAGACAATAGCAGACAGCACCATGCCAGACAGACCATAGCAGACAGCACCAGACCAGACAGACCATAGCAGACAGCACCAGACCAGACAGACCATAGCAGACAGCACCAGGCCAGACAGACCATAGCAGACAGCACCAGACCAGACAGACAATAGCAGACAGCACCAGGCCAGACAGACCATAGCAGACAGCACCAGACCAGACAGACAATAGCAGACAGCACCGGACCAGACATACCATAGCAGACAGCACCAGACCAGACAGACCATAGCAGACAGCACCAGACCAGACAGACCATAGCAGACAGCACCAGACCAGACAGACCATAGCAGGCAGACCATAGCAGACAGACCATAGCAGACAGACCATAGCAGACAGCACCAGACCAGACAGACCATAGCAGACAGACAGTAGCAGACAGACAGTAGCAGACAGCACCAGACTAGACAGACCATAGCAGACAGACCATAGCAGACAGCACCAGACCAGACATACCATAGCAGACAGCACCAGACCAGACAGACAATAGCAGACAGCACCAGACAGACCATAGCAGACAGACCCATAACAGACAGACCATAGCAGACAGACCCATAACAGACAGACCATAGCAGACAGCACCAGGCCAGACAGACCATAGCACACAGCACCAGAACAGACAGACCATAGCAGACAGCACCAGACCAGACAGACCATAGCAGACAGCCCCAGACCAGACAGACCATAGCAGATAGACCATAGCAGACAGACCATAGCAGACAGCACCAGACCAGACAGACCATAGCAGACAGCACCAGGCGAGACAGACCATAGCAGACAGCACCAGACCAGACAGACCATAGCAGACAGCACCAGACCATAGCAGACAGCACCAGACCAGACAGACCATAACAGACAGCACCAGACAGACCATAGCAGACAGCACCAGACATACCATAGCATACAGACCCATAACAGACAGACCATAGCAGACAGCACCAGGCCAGACAGACCATAGCAGACAGCACCAGAACAGGCAGACCATAGCAGACAGCACCAGAACAGACAGACCATAGCAGACAGACCATAGCAGACAGACAATAGCAGGCAGACAGACAATAGCAGACAGACCATAGCAGACAGACCATAGCAGACAGCCAATAGCAGACAGACCATAGCAGACAGCGATAGTGGTCTTTTGGTTACATGATGGCGTCAGTTCATCCCAGCCTAACTGCCAAATCACCATCTAATATATCCTGCTGCCTTCCTTTTCTCGTCGTGTTGCTGTCTGGCACTGGTCCCAGGGGAAATGACTGTCTGTCTGTCTGGCCCTGGTCCCAGGGGAAATGACTGTCTGTCTGTCTGCCTGGCCCTGGTCCCAGGGGAAATGACTGTCTGTCTGTCTGTCTGTCTGTCTGTCTGTCTGGCCCTGGTCCCAGGGGAAATGACACATCCACTGTAACACAACCCGTCTGTCTGTCTGTCTGACTGTCTGCAATGAAATCAGTAGTTCTGTCTACATTCCATTCAAACAACATCTCAACACAACAACATAACCCAGCAAGTCCCATGAAACTATCTGTCTGTCTGTCTGTCTGTCTGTCTGTCACACCATCTCAACACAACATAACCCAGCAAGTCCCATGAAACTGTCTGTCTGTCTGTCTGTCTGTCTGTCACACAACACACTGTCTGTCTGTCTGTCACACAACACACTGTCTGTCTGTCTGTCACACAACACACTGTCTGTCTGTCTGTCACACAACACACTGTCTGTCTGTCTGTCTGTCACACAACACACTGTCTGTCTGTCTGTCACACAACACACTGTCTGTCTGTCTGTCTGTCACACAACACACTGTCTGTCTGTCTGGCTGTAACAACATCTCAACACAACAACGTAACCCAGCAAGTCCCATGAAACTGTCAACAGGGTTATATATCTTCCTTCATAGCGTATTTCGTCTCAATGTTTTACAGTGTTGGAGTATGTAGCAGAAACTACTGCCAGTCTATGGCAATTACCGAACGACGACAGCAACACGGTAACGTAACCATAAACGACTGACAGCGAACATACCAGAACACCAACCAAACACGGATATTTGACTGATAAAAAGTTCCCAAACCATAACCAAATTGTATTTAAATAATCCCCTACAATGTGTACCTCTCGTTTATAACACATCGTCGTTTACATGCGCGTAATCGATGCGTAAAGGTAACATAGTGATAAATCACAGTAGAACAACAGACATCATTTCCAAAGCGGCATCCGCGGTTTCCGCTACAATACTACTTACATATCTCCATTCCCTCCGGCTGGGGACCGGTGCAGTTACAGGAGCAAATGACATCAGAGTTGTTGTTGGGGCTGCCGGGTGCCGTTATGTTTTGCATGGGGCTACCCGGGGAAATGGGACCCCGGTAATAACACCGGACCGGGGAAGAGGCGCCGTGATCGGCCCTTCAAAACTTCCAGCCTGAGTCTGTCTCCGGTGCCCGTTCACATTCCCTTGAGTACGACATAATACATATTGCTACCAAGTTAAAGTAATTTGTTTTAAAGTGTATCCGCATGCCATTTCTTCAGACTAGTACATTCTCAGACAGAGCGAGTAACGTTATCCGCCTGGCCGTGTAGTTCCTCTCTCTCTCCGCTGTACAGGGGAAAACACCTCTCCGATCGACTGAAGGCTGGATGCACGGACTATGGCCCACCCCCAAACAAGGAAGCCACTCTCTTCGACCAGACGTGCAGGAGGGGAGAGGAGGGGGAGAGGAGGTTAGGGGCGACTCGGAACAGACTGGTGAGGTAGTGACAATAAGGGGTTTCGTTTATCTGGCCCGGGTTACCCCACTGGGAGGAGTTTACATAGGGTGAAATTAAATTGCATTGAGGCCCTTCGCTAGGGGGCCCGTGTAGGCGTGTTTTGCACTCTGTCTATCTGTCTGTCTGTCTGTCTGTCTCTCTGTCTGTCTCTCTGTCTGTCTGTTACACATCACAGTGGGCAAAGGGGGATACCTAGTCAGCTGTACACCTAATGCCTTCAACTGAAATGTGTCTTCTGCATTTAACCCAACCCCTCTGAATCAGAGAGGTGCGGGGAGCTGCCATAATCGACATCCAAGTCAACCGCCTAAGACTAACGGTCTGTCTAGTCTTTTATAATAACATCACACTGTAGTGGTCTGTCTAGTCTTCTATAATAACATCACACTGTAACGGTCTGTCTAGTCTTCTATAATAACATCACACTGTAATGGTCTGTCTAGTCTTCTATAATAACATCACACTGTAACGGTCTGTCTGTTACACATCACACTGTAATGGTCTGTCTAGTCTTCTATAATAACATCACACTGTAATGGTCTGTCTAGTCTTCTATAATAACATCACACTGTAACGGTCTGTCTAGTCTTCTATAATAACATCACACTGTAATGGTCTGTCTAGTCTTCTATAATAACATCACACTGTAATGGTCTGTCTAGTATTCTATAATAACATCACACTGTAATGGTCTGTCTAGTCTTCTATAATAACATCACACTGTAATGGTCTGTCTAGTCTTCTATAATAACATCACACTGTAATGGTCTGTCTGTTACACATCACACTGTAGTGGTCTGTCTAGTATTCTATAATAACATCACACTGTAATGGTCTGTCTGGTCTTCTATAATAACATCACACTGTAATGGTCTGTCTAGTCTTCTATAATAACATCACACTGTAATGGTCTGTCTGGTCTTCTATAATAACATCACACTGTAATGGTCTGTCTGGTCTTCTATAATAACATCACACTGTAGTGGTCTGTCTAGTCTTCTATAATAACATCACACTGTAATGGTCTGTCTAGTCTTCTATAATAACATCACACTGTAACGGTCTGTCTAGTCTTCTATAATAACATCACACTGTAATGGTCTGTCTGTTACACATCACACTGTAACGGTCTGTCTAGTCTTCTATAATAACATCACACTGTAATGGTCTGTCTAGTCTTCTATAATAACATCACACTGTAATGGTCTGTCTGTTACACATCACACTGTAACGGTCTGTCTAGTCTTCTATAATAACATCACACTGTAATGGTCTGTCTAGTCTTCTATAATAACATCACACTGTAATGGTCTGTCTGTTACACATCACACTGTAACGGTCTGTCTAGTCTTCTATAATAACATCACACTGTAGTGGTCTGTCTAGTCTTCTATAATAACATCACACTGTAGTGGTCTGTCTAGTCTTCTATAATAACATCACACTGTAATGGTCTGTCTAGTCTTCTATAATAACATCACACTGTAATGGTCTGTCTGTTACACATCACACTGTAGTGGTCTGTCTAGTCTTCTATAATAACATCACACTGTAGTGGTCTGTCTAGTCTTCTATAATAACATCACACTGTAATGGTCTGTCTAGTCTTCTATAATAACATCACACTGTAATGGTCTGTCTGTTACACATCACACTGTAACGGTCTGTCTAGTCTTCTATAATAACATCACACTGTAACGGTCTGTCTAGTATTCTATAGTAACATCACACTGTAGTGGTCTGTCTAGTCTTCTATAATAACATCACACTGTAATGGTCTGTCTAGTCTTCTATAATAACATCACACTGTAACGGTCAAGACAACTGGGAACTCTGAAATCTCAGACTACCGACAGCAGTGCGTTCAAGACAACTGGGAACTCTGAAATCTCAGACTACCGACAGCAGTGCGTTCAAGACAACTGGGAACTCTGAAATCTCAGACTACCGACAGCAGTGCCTTCAAGACAACTGGGAACTCTGAAATCTCAGACTACCGACAGCAGTGCGTTCAAGACAACTGGGAACTCTGAAATCTCAGACTACCGACAGCAGTGCGTTCAAGACAACTGGGAACTCTGAAATCTCAGACTACCGACAGCAGTGCGTTCAAGACAACTGGGAACTCTGAAATCTCAGACTACCGACAGCAGTGCGTTCAAGACAACTGGGAACTCTGAAATCTCAGACTACCGACAGCAGTGCCTTCAAGACAACTGGGAACTCTGAAATCTCAGACTACCGACAGCAGTGCGTTCAAGATAACTGGGAACTCTGAAATCTCAGACTACCGACAGCAGTGCGTTCAAGACAACTGGGAACTCTGAAATCTCAGACTACCGACAGCAGTGCGTTCAAGACAACTGGGAACTCTGGAGAGAAAACAAAACTTGCTCCGACAGAGAAAAATCTTTTGAACAGTCATCCAACTCGGGAACTCGGGCCTCTTTCCAGAGCTCCAACTTTCTGACCTGAAGATCACTGAAGTCATTAATTGACCTTGTATTTTTCCAAGATCCCAGTTGTCTTGAATGCACCAAAAGCCCACGGCAAAGTCAGCTCAAAACAAAGTTAAAGTGATGTAGGAGCAAGTGGAGTAATGAGTAGGTTTCTGTGTTTCCAAATGCCAGTGGAGTAATGAGTAGGATTCTGTGTTTCCAAATGCAAGTGGAGTAATGAGTAGGATTCTGTGTTTCCAAATGCAAGTGGAGTAATGAGTAGGATTCTGTGTTTCCAAATGCCAGTGGAGTAATGAGTAGGATTCTGTGTTTCCAAATGCAAGTGGAGTAATGAGTAGGTTTCTGTGTTTCCAAATGCCAGTGGAGTAATGAGTAGGATTCTGTGTTTCCAAATGCAAGTGGAGTAATGAGTAGGATTCTGTGTTTCCAAATGCAAGTGGTAGCAACTAGCTTTATCTGCCTTCCCAATGAAAACCAGGTAGAAAATTCTAACATTTATTTGAATTGAAAATAGATGTAGGTTTGTGGACGATGCACCACGCTGGCTTGTTGACAAAATGACAAAGCAGCACAGATCACTGTTCCATCTGATTAGGGAGCTCCTCCCCCTTTCACAGCATATTTGAATCCACCCAATCGTTTTGAAACCGGGCTCTGGGCCGCTGGCGAAGTCGGATCAAAACTAAAGTGACGTAAATAGGATTCTTTGTTTTCACATTTAAAAAAAAAAAGTGATTGATTAGATATAAACATTTTATCTGCTGTCCCAATGAAAACTATTTTGAAAATGAAAACGTTTATTTTACGAAAATGTATGTTTCTGGACAATGCACTATGCTTTCGCCCGAGGACATGACAGGCCATAGAACAGTTCAACTAGGGCCAGACTAATATACCTCCCTCATAGGCAGCGAGAGAGGAGAGGGGAGGAGATGGCCTAACATTGAGGACTGTGGGAGAGTTAGAATGACACCAGTGGTATAATAAATGGCAGTCTAGGGTCACCTCAGGTCTAACCCTGACCCTAACCCTGACCCTAACCCTGACCCTAACCCTAACCCCAGCTGATCTAGGGTCACCTCAGGTCTAACCCTGACCCTGACCCTAACCCTAACCCCAGCTGGTCACTGGCTTACTGGGGCTCTCTCTTGCCGTCCCTGGAAGGGGTGCGTCACCTGAGTGGGTTGATTCACTGATGTGGTCATCCTGTCTGGGATGGCGCCCCCCCCTTGGGTTGTGCCATGGCGGAGTTCTTTGTGGGCTATACTCAGCCTTGTCTCAGGATGGTAAGTTGGTGGTTGAAGATATCCCTCTAGTGGTGTGGGGGCTGTGCTTTGGCAAAGTGGGTGGGGTTATATCCTTCCTGTTTGGCCCTGTCTGGGGGTGTCCTCGGATGGGGCCACAGTGTCTCCTGACCCCTCCTGTCTCAGCCTCCAGTATTTATGCTGCAGTAGTTAATGTGTTGGGGGGGCTAGGGTCAGTTTGTTATATCTGGAGTACCTCTCCTGTCCTATTCGGTGTCCTGTGTGAATCTAAGTGTGCGTTCTCTAATTCTCTCTTTCTTTCTCTCTCGGAGGACCTGAGCCCTAGGACCATGCCCCAGGACTACCTGACATGATGACTCCTTGCTGTCCCCAGTCCACCTGACCGTGCTGCTGCTCCAGTTTCAACTGTTCTGCCTTATTATTATTGGACCATGCTGGTCATTTATGAACATTTGAACATCTTGGCCATGTTCTGTTATCTCCACCCGCACAGCCAGAAGAGGACTGGCCACCCCACATAGCCTGGTTCCTCTCTAGGTTTCTTCCTAGGTTTTGGCCTTTCTAGGGAGTTTTCCCTAGCCACCGTGCTTCTACACCTGCATTGCTTGCTGTTTGGGGTTTTAGGCTGGGATTCTGTACAGCACTTTGAGATATCAGCTGATGTACGAAGGGCTATATAAATACATTTGATTTGATTTGATTTGATTTGGTCAAGGGTCACCTCAGGTCTAACCCTGAACCTGACCCTAACCCTGACCCCAGCTGATCTAGGGTCACCTCAGGTCTAACACTGACCCCAGGTGATCTAGGGTCACCTCAGGTCTAACCCTAACCCCAGCTGATCTAGGGTCACCTCAAATCTAACCCTAACCCCAGCTGATGTAGGGTCACCTCAGGTCTAACCCTAACCCCAGCTGATCTAAGTCCACCTCAGGTCTAACCCTAACCCCAGCTGATCTAAGTCCACCTCAGGTCTAACCCTAACCCCAGCTGATCTAGGGTCACCTCAGGTCTGACCCTGACCCTAACCCCAGCTGGTCTAGGGTCACCTCAGGTCTAACCCGAACCCCAGCTGATCTAGGGTCACCTCAGGTCTAACCCTAACCCCAGCTGATCTAGGGTCACCTCAGGTCTAACCCTGACCCTAACCCCAGCTGATCTAGGGTCACCTCAGGTCTAACCCTAACCCCAGCTGATCTAGGGTCACCTCAGGTCTAACCCTGACCCTAACCCCAGCTGATCTAGGGTCACCTCAGGTCTAACCCTAACCCCAGCTGATCTAGGGTCACCTCAGGTCTAACCCTGACCCCAGCTGATCTAGGGTCACCTCAGGTCTAACCCTAACCCCAGCTGATCTAGGGTCACCTCAAATCTAACCCTAACCCCAGCTGATGTAGGGTCACCTCAGGTCTAACCCTGTCCCTAACCCCAGCTGATCTAGGGTCACCTCAGGTCTAACCCTAACCCCAGCTGATCTAAGTCCACCTCAGGTCTAACCCTAACCCCAGCTGATCTAGGGTCACCTCAGGGCTAACCCTAACCCCAGCTGATCTAGGGTCACCTCAGGTCTGACCCTGACCCTAACCCCAGCTGGTCTAGGGTCACCTCAGGTCTAACCCGAACCCCAGCTGATCTAGGGTCACCTCAGGTCTAACCCTAACCCCAGGTGATCTAGGGTCACCTCAGGTCTAACCCTAACCCCAGCTGATCAAGGGTCACCTCAGGTCTAACCCTAACCCCAGCTGATCTAGGGTCACCTCAGTTCTAACCCTAACCCCAGCTGATCTAGGGTCACCTCAGGTCTAACCCTGACCCTAACCCCAGCTGATCTAGGGTCACCTCAGGTCTAACCCTAACCCCAGCTGATCTAGGGTCACCTCAGGTCTAACCCTGACCCTAACCCCAGCTGATCTAGGGTCACCTCAGGTCTAACCCTAACCCCAGCTGATCTAGGGTCACCTCAGGTCTAACCCTAACCCCAGTTGATCTAGGGTCACCTCAGGTCTAACCCTAACCCCAGCTGATCTAGGGTCACCTCAGGTCTAACCCTGACCCTAACCCCAGCTGATCTAGGGTCACCTCAGGTCTAACCCTAACCCCAGCTGATCTAGGGTCACCTCAGGTCTAACCCTGACCCTAACCCCAGCTGATCTAGGGTCACCTCAGGTCTAACCCTAACCCCAGCTGATCTAGGGTCACCTCAGGTCTAACCCTAACCCCAGTTGATCTAGGGTCACCTCAGGTCTAACCCTAACCCCAGCTGATCTAGGGTCACCTCAGGTCTAACCCTGACCCTAACCCCAGCTGATCTAGGGTCACCTCAGGTCTAACCCTAACCCCAGCTGATCTAGGGTCACCTCAGGTCTAACCCTAACCCCAGCTGATCTAGGGTCACCTCAGGTCTAACCCTAACCCCAGCTGGTCTAGGGTCACCTCAGGTCTAACCTTAACCCCAGCTGATCTAGGGTCACCTCAGGTCTAACCCTAACCCCAGCTGATCTAGGGTCACCTCAGGTCTAACCCTAACCCCAGCTGGTCTAGGGTCACCTCAGGGCTAACCCTAACCCCAGCTGATCTAGGGTCACCTCAGGTCTGACCCTGACCCTAACCCCAGCTGATCTAGGGTCACCTCAGGTATAACCCTAACCCCAGCTGATCTAGGGTCACCTCAGGTCTAACCCTGACCCCAGCTGATCTAGGGTCACCTCAGGTCTAACCCTAACCCCAGCTGATCTAGGGTCACCTCAAATCTAACCCTAACCCCAGCTGATGTAGGGTCACCTCAGGTCTAACCCTGTCCCTAACCCCAGCTGATCTAGGGTCACCTCAGGTCTAACCCTAACCCCAGCTGATCTAAGTCCACCTCAGGTCTAACCCTAACCCCAGCTGATCTAGGGTCACCTCAGGGCTAACCCTAACCCCAGCTGATCTAGGGTCACCTCAGGTCTGACCCTGACCCTAACCCCAGCTGGTCTAGGGTCACCTCAGGTCTAACCCGAACCCCAGCTGATCTAGGGTCACCTCAGGTCTAACCCTAACCCCAGCTGATCTAGGGTCACCTCAGGTCTAACCCTAACCCCAGCTGATCTAGGGTCACCTCAGGTCTAACCCTAACCCCAGCTGATCTAGGGTCACCTCAGGCCTAACCATAACCCCAGCTGATCTAGGGTCACCTCAGGTCTAACCCTAACCCCAGCTGATCTAGGGTCACCTCAGGACTAACCCTGACCCTAACCCCAACCCCAGCTAATCTAGGGTCACCTCAGGTCTAACCCCAACCCCAGCTGATCTAGGGTCACCTCAGGTCTAACCCTGACCCTAACCCCAGCTGATCTAGGGTCACCTCAGGTCTAACCCTAACCCCAGGTGATCTAGGGTCACCTCAGGTCTAACCCTAACCCCAGCTGATCAAGGGTCACCTCAGGTCTAACCCTAACCCCAGCTGATCTAGGGTCACCTCAGTTCTAACCCTAACCCCAGCTGATCTAGGGTCACCTCAGGTCTAACCCTGACCCTAACCCCAGCTGATCTAGGGTCACCTCAGGTCTAACCCTAACCCCAGCTGATCTAGGGTCACCTCAGGTCTAACCCTGACCCTAACCCCAGCTGATCTAGGGTCACCTGATCTAGGTCTAACCCTAACCCCAGCTGATCTAGGGTCACCTCAGGTCTAACCCTAACCCCAGTTGATCTAGGGTCACCTCAGGTCTAACCCTAACCCCAGCTGATCTAGGGTCACCTCAGGTCTAACCCTGACCCTAACCCCAGCTGATCTAGGGTCACCTCAGGTCTAACCCTAACCCCAGCTGATCTAGGGTCACCTCAGGTCTAACCCTGACCCTAACCCCAGCTGATCTAGGGTCACCTCAGGTCTAACCCTAACCCCAGCTGATCTAGGGTCACCTCAGGTCTAACCCTAACCCCAGTTGATCTAGGGTCACCTCAGGTCTAACCCTAACCCCAGCTGATCTAGGGTCACCTCAGGTCTAACCCTGACCCTAACCCCAGCTGATCTAGGGTCACCTCAGGTCTAACCCTAACCCCAGCTGATCTAGGGTCACCTCAGGTCTAACCCTAACCCCAGCTGATCTAGGGTCACCTCAGGTCTAACCCTAACCCCAGCTGGTCTAGGGTCACCTCAGGTCTAACCTTAACCCCAGCTGATCTAGGGTCACCTCAGGTCTAACCCTAACCCCAGCTGATCTAGGGTCACCTCAGGTCTAACCCTAACCCCAGCTGGTCTAGGGTCACCTCAGGGCTAACCCTAACCCCAGCTGATCTAGGGTCACCTCAGGTCTGACCCTGACCCTAACCCCAGCTGGTCTAGGGTCACCTCAGGTCTAACCCGAACCCCAGCTGATCTAGGGTCACCTCAGGTCTAACCCTAACCCCAGCTGATCTAGGGTCACCTCAGGTCTAACCCTAACCCCAGCTGATCTAGGGTCACCTCAGGTCTAACCCTAACCCCAGCTGATCTAGGGTCACCTCAGGCCTAACCATAACCCCAGCTGATCTAGGGTCACCTCAGGTCTAACCCTGACCCTAACCCCAACCCCAACCCCAGCTAATCTAGGGTCACCTCAGGTCTAACCCCAACCCCAGCTGATCTAGGGTCACCTCAGGTCTAACCCTGACCCTAACCCCAGCTGATCTAGGGTCACCTCAGGTCTAACCCTAACCCCAGCTGATCTAGGGTCACCTCAGGTCTAACCCTAACCCCAGCTGATCAAGGGTCACCTCAGGTCTAACCCTAACCCCAGCTGATCTAGGGTCACCTCAGTTCTAACCCTAACCCCAGCTGATCTAGGGTCACCTCAGGTCTAACCCTGACCCTAACCCCAGCTGATCTAGGGTCACCTCAGGTCTAACCTAACCCCAGCTGATCTAGGGTCACCTCAGGTCTAACCCTGACCCTAACCCCAGCTGATCTAGGGTCACCTCAGGTCTAACCCTAACCCCAGCTGATCTAGGGTCACCTCAGGTCTAACCCTAACCCCAGTTGATCTAGGGTCACCTCAGGTCTAACCCTAACCCCAGCTGATCTAGGGTCACCTCAGGTCTAACCCTGACCCTAACCCCAGCTGATCTAGGGTCACCTCAGGTCTAACCCTAACCCCAGCTGATCTAGGGTCACCTCAGGTCTAACCCTAACCCCAGCTGATCTAGGGTCACCTCAGGTCTAACCCTAACCCCAGCTGGTCTAGGGTCACCTCAGGTCTAACCTTAACCCCAGCTGATCTAGGGTCACCTCAGGTCTAACCCTAACCCCAGCTGATCTAGGGTCACCTCAGGTCTAACCCTAACCCCAGCTGGTCTAGGGTCACCTCAGGTCTAACCCTGACCCCAGCTGATGTAGGGTCACCTCAGGTCTAACCCTGTCCCTAACCCCAGCTGATCTAGGGTCACCTCAGGTCTAACCCTAACCCCAGCTGATCTAAGTCCACAGGTCTAACCCTAACCCCAGCTGATCTAGGGTCACCTCAGGGCTAACCCTTACCCTATCCCGAGCTGTTCTAGGGTCACCTCAGGTCTAACCCTTACCCTATCCCCAGCTGTTCTAGGGTCACCTCAGGTCTAACCCTTACCCTATCCCCAGCTGTTCTAGGGTCACCTCAGGTCTAACCCTAACCCCAGCTGTTCTAGGGTCACCTCAGGTCTAACCTTAACCCCAGCTGATCTAGGGTCCCCTCAGGTCTAACCCTAACCCCAGCTGATCTAGGGTCACCTCAGGTCTAACCCTCACCCCCAGCTGGTCTAGGGTCACCTCAGGTCTAACCCTAACCCCAGCTGGTCTAGGGTCACCTCAGGTCTAACCCTGACCCCAGCTGATCTAGGGTCACCTCAGGTCTAACCCTAACCCCAGCTGATGTAGGGTCACCTCAAGTCTAACCCTAACCCCAGCTGATGTAGGGTCACCTCAGGTCTAACCCTGTCCCTAACCCCAGCTTATCTAGGGTCACCTCAGGTCTAACCCTAACCCCAGCTGATCTAAGTCCACCTCAGGTCTAACCCTGACCCTAACCCCTAACCCCAGCTGGTCTAGGGTCACCTCAGGTCTAACCCTGACCCTAACCCCAGCTGTTCTAGGGCCACCTCAGGTCTAACCCTGATCCTAACCCTAACCCCAGCTGATCTAGGGTCACCTCATGTCTAACCCTGACCCTAACCCCAGCTGGTCTATGGTCATCTCAGGTATAAACCTGCCCCTAACCCTAACCCCAGCTGGTCTAGGGTCACCTCAGGTCTAACCCTGACCCTAACCCCAGCTGGTCTAGGGTCACCTCAGGTTTAACCTTACCCCTCAGGTCTAACCCTAACTCTAACCCTCAGGTCTGACCCTAACCCTCAGGTCTAAACCTGAGGTCTAACCCTGAGTTCTAACCCTGAGGTGACCCTGAGTTCTAACCCTGAGGTGACCCTGAGTTCTAACCTTGAGGTGTGACCCTGCGGTCTAACCCTGAGTTCTATCCCTGAGGTGACCCCGAGGTCTAACCCTGAGTTCTATCGCTGAGGTGATCCCGAGTCTAACTCTGAGTTCTAACCCTGAGGTGACCCTGAGGTCTAACCCTGAGGTGACCCTGAGGTCTAACCCTGAGGTGACCCTGAGTTCGAACCCAGAGGTGTGTAACCCTGAGTTCTAACCCTGAGGTGACCCTGAGGTCTAATCCTGAGGTCAAACCCTTATTTCTAACCCTGAGGTGACCCTGGGGTCTAATCCTGAGGTGTGACCCTGCAGTCTCTAGAGCCTCTAGAGCACATGCTGCTGGATTATACCCCCTGTAGGCCCTAGAAACCCCCATATTATCCCCGTCCCCCCCATATTACCCCTGTAGGCCCTAGAACCCCCATACTACCCCTGTAGGCCCAAGAAACCCCCCATATTATCCCCATCCCCCATATTACCCCTGTAGGCCCTAGAACCCCCCATACTACCCCTGTAGGCCCTAGAACCCCCATATTATCCACGTCCCTCCATACTACCCCTGTAGGCCCTAGAACCCCCATATTATCCACGTCCCTCCATACTACCACTGTAGGCCCTAAACCCCCCATATTATCCCCTCCCCCCCATACTACCCCTGTAGGCCCTAGAACCCCCATATTATCCACGTCCCCCATACTACCCCTGTAGGCCCTAGGATCCCCCCATATTACCCCCTGTCCCCCATACTACCACTGTAGGCCCTAAAAAACATATTACCCCTGTCCCCCATACTAGTAGGCCAAATAACCCCCCATATTACCCCTGTCCCCCTTACTACCACTGTAGGTCCTAAACCCCCATATTACCCGCTGTCCCCATACTACCACTGTAGGCCCAGTTCACCTAGGATCCCCCATATTACCCCCTGTCCCCCATACTACCACTGTAGGCCCAAGAACCCACCATATTACCCCTGTCCCCCATACTACCCCTGTAGGCCCTAAACCCCCCATATTACCCGCTGTCCCCCATACTTCCACTGTAGGCCCAGTTCACCTAGGATCCCCCATATTACCCCCTGTCCCCCATACTACCACTGTAGGCCCAAGAACCCCCATATTACCCTCTGTCCCCCATACTACCACTGTAGGCCCAAGAACCCCCATATTACCCCCTGTCCCCCATACTACCACTGTAGGCCCAAGAACCCCCATATTACCCCCCCTGTCCCCCATACTACCACTGTAGGCCCTAGAACCCCCATATTACCCCTGTCCCCCATACTACCACTGTAGGCCCTAGAACCCCCCATATTACCCCCTGTCCCCATACTACCACTGTAGGCCCTGGAACCCCCCATATTACCCCTGTCTCCCCATACAACCCCTGTAGGCCGTGGAACCCCCACACTACCACTGAAGGCCCTAGAACCCCCCATATTACCCCCTGTCCCCCATACTACCACTGTAGGCCCTAGAACCCCCATATTACCCCCTGTCCCCCATACTACCCCTGTAGGCCCTGGTACCCCCATATTACCCCCGTCCCCCATATTACCACTGTAGGCCCTAGAAACCCCCATATTACCCCTGTCCCCCATACTACCCCTGTAGGCCCTGGTACCCCCATATTACCCCTGTCCCCCATACTACCACTGAAGGCCCTAGAACCCCCCCATATTACCCCTGTCCCCCATACTACCACTGTAGGCCTTGGAACCCCCCAGAACCCCTGTCCCCCATATTACCCCTGTAGGCCCTGGTACCCCCCCATATTCCCCCATCCCCCATACTACCACTGTAGGCCCTAGAACCCCCCATATTACCCCCCTGGAAGGATATTGACCTCATCCCGTCAGTAGAGAATGCCTGCTTGCTCTTTAAAAGTACTTACCTCTCCATCTTAAATAAGAATGCTCCATTAAAAAAATGTAGGACTAAGAACAGATATAGCCCTTGGTTCACCGCAGACTTGACTGCCCTTGAGCAACTCCACCTCACCACCAACACCACCATCTCTCCACCTCTCCACCACCTCTCCACCTCTCCACCACCACCACCTCTCCACCATCTCACCACCACCACCTCACCATCACCACCACCTCACCATCACCACCACCACCACCACCTCACCACCTCTCCACCACCACCACCTCTCCACCATCTCACCACCACCACCTCACCATCACCACCACCTCACCATCACCACCACCACCACCTCACCACCTCACCACCACCACCACCACCTCTCCACCACCACCTCACCACCACCACGTCTCCACCACCACCACCATCACCATCTCTGCACCACCACCACCTCTCCACCACCACCACCACCACCTCTTCACCACCACCACCATCTCTCCACCACCACCACCATCTCTCCACCACCACCACCACCTCTCCACCACCACCTCTTCACCACCACCACCATCTCTCCACCACCACCACCTCTCCACCACCACCTCACCACCACCACCACCACCTCACCATCACCACCACCACCACCACCTCTCCACCACCACCACCACCACCACCACCACCTCATCACCACCACCACCACCACCTCATCACCACCTCTCCACCACCTCTCCACCACCTCACCAACACCACCTCACCACCACCACCTCACCTCTCCACCACCACCACCTCCACCACCACCACCATCACCATCTCTGCACCACCACCACCTCTCCACCACCATCACCATCTCTGCACCACCACCACCTCTCCACCACCACCTCCACCACCACCACCACCACCTCTCACCACCTCTCCACCACCTCTCCACCACCTCACCAACACCACCTCACCACCACCACCTCACCTCTCCACCACCACCACCTCTCCACCACCACCACCATCACCATCTCTGCACCACCACCACCTCACCACCATCACCATCTCTGCACCACCACCACCTCTCCACCACCACCTCTCCACCACCACCACCACCACCTCTCCACCACCTCACCACCTCTCCAACACCACCACCACCACCTCTCCACCACCTCACCACCTCTCCACCACCACCACCACCACCACCTCTCCACCACCACCTCTCCACCACCACCACCATCACCATCTCTGCACTACCACCACCTCTCCACCACCACCTCTCCACCACCACCACCACCTCTCCACCACCTCACCACCTCTCCAACACCACCACCACCACCAACACCACCGCCACCACCTCTCCACCACCTCACCACCACCACCACCACCTCTCCACCACCTCACCACCTCTCCAACACCACCACCACCACCTCTCCACCACCTCACCACCACCACCACCACCACCACCTCTCCACCACCTCACCACCTCACCACCTCTCCAACACCACCACCACCACCTCTCCACCACCACCTCTCCACCACCTCACCACCACCACCACCACCACCACCACCACCTCTCCACCACCGGTGAGTTCAAATACTTTTAGAGGTCAGAAGGTACTCACACTCAGATCATACAAAAGAAAAACATCAAATTCTCTGCAAAATGACTCCCTTTCATTTCCATCCAGGCGGTGAAGTTCAGCTGAGAGGTCTGTGTTGTCTGCCCGGCGACAGAGTCCACTGGGT
>NW_024608583.1:52500-68530 GCF_018296145.1 Oncorhynchus tshawytscha | reverse complement strand
CTGCTTTCCTCAACACACAAAAGAAGCAGTGCAAGCCCAAGCAGCTATCCACACACTGGTGGGTCATTTATCATGCAATGACTTATACAGTATAACTTGAAGAAACAGTCCTGCAGTGAGAGAGTACATTTGTATGCAAAAAGCAGCACTCACACACATAAATATAGCAGCAGTGGAATACGTGTCCTCAGGGATACTTTCCAGAGCCTGGCTGAATGGAGGATGATGCTTCCGACGATGGTGACGTGGAACCCACTACAAAGCCAAGAACTCCATACTGTGTTTCAGATCCTCTAATAAAAAAACGACCCCCTGTCATTATGCAGGACAACATCCAACCACCCAGGGCTCTTCCTCTTTGACTTATGATTGGTTTAACTCATTTAAAACTCTTTCTTTCTCAGTCATCCTATCTTACCTGATGCGGTGCATTTAAAAGGGGCGGGGAGCAAGCCTGGACATGATCTGTTTGGCAGCCATCCTCCCTCACTAGAGCAAATAGCGAGTGA
Organism: Oncorhynchus tshawytscha; assembly: GCF_018296145.1. Classification (NCBI taxonomy): domain Eukaryota; kingdom Metazoa; phylum Chordata; class Actinopteri; order Salmoniformes; family Salmonidae; genus Oncorhynchus; species Oncorhynchus tshawytscha. The sequence continues at coordinate 68,021 of NW_024608583.1, read as the reverse complement.
TAATTTGTCTTGTGTGTGAGAGCAGGAGAGAGAAAGAGAGAACAAGAGAAAGAGAACAAGAGAAAGCGAGAGAAAGAGAACAAGAGAAGGTGTGGGTGAGAGAGAGAGAGAACCAGAGAGAGAGTGAGAGAGAGAGAGAGAGAACAAGAGAAAGCGAGAGAAAGAGAACAAGAGAAGGTGTGGGTGAGAGAGAGAGAGAACCAGAGAGAGAGTGAGAACAAGAGAGAGTGAGAGAGAGAGAGAGAGAGAGAGAGAGAGAGAGAAAGAGAGAGAGAGAACAAGAGAAAGAGAGAGTGAGAGAGAGAGAGAGAGAGAGAGAGAGAGAGAAGAGAGAGAGAGAGAGCTGGAGAGAAAGGGAGAGAGATGACCAGCATCAGCATCAGCAGCAACAGGAATCTCTCTTGAAGCACTGAGCAGTCTCATGTAAGAGACCATTTGGAGATGATTTTAGGTATAGCCTCCCTGAGAAAGAAACGTGTGGCAAAGATCAAACCAGAGAAACCCTTCTCTCTGAACAACTAGCAGGCTCTGTGGTGAATATAATTAGGTTGATGGTTAAAATGCTTAGGTATAGGGATAGAATGGCCCTTTCAAATTGGCTGCTTTGCTTGTTAGTTGGAGAAAAATCTAGGCCTAGCACATGATGCAACATGAAGGGGTCAGGAAGATGATAGAGATGATAGAGACATTTTTACAATGTTTGGGTGGTTGGGATTATAAAGACAACTTAATAAGATATTCAGACATGTGTATTCCATGTGTTTAGCTATAAGAGTGTAAACAAGTGGGCTAATTTGTGCATTTTCAAGTAGAGTGGAGTAGAACAGAGCACTAGTGATACAGCAGAGCACTAGTGATACAGCAGAGCACTAGTGATACAGTAGAGCAGAGCACTAGTGATACAGCAGAGCACTAGTGATACAGCAGAGCACTAGTGATACAGTAGAGTAGAGCACTAGTGATACAGCAGAGCAGAGTAGATCACTAGTGATACAGCAGAGTAGAGTAGATCACTAGTGATACAGCAGAGTAGAGGAGAGAACTACTGATACAGTAGAGTAGAGCACTAGTGATACAGTAGAGTAGCGCACTACTGATACAGTAGAGTAGAGCACTAGTGATACAGTAGAGTAGAGCACTAGTGATACAGTAAAGTAGAGCACGAGTGATACAGTAGAGTAGAGCACTAGTGATACAGTAGAGTAGAGTAGAGTAGTAGTGATACAGTAGAGTATATCAGAGAACTAGTGATACAGTAGATCACTAGTGATACAGTAGAGTAGAGCACTAGTGATACAGTAGAGTAGAGCACTAGTGATACAGTAGAGTAGAGCACTAGTGATACAGTAGAGTAGAGCACTAGTGATACAGTAGAGTAGAGCACTAGTGATACAGTAGAGTAGAGCACTAGTGATACAGTAGAGTAGAGCACTAGTGATACAGTAGAGTAGAGCACTAGTGATACAGTAGAGTAGAGCACTAGTAATACAGTAGAGTAGATCACTAGTGATACAGTAGAGTAGAGCAGTAGTGATACAGTAGAGTAGAGCACTAGTGATACAGTAGAGTAGAGCACTAGTGATACAGTAGAGCAGATCACTAGTGATACAGTAGAGTAGAGCAGTAGTGATACAGTAGAGTAGAGCAGTAGTGAAACAGTGGAGTAGAGCACTAGTGATACTGTGCAGTACAGCAGGGCCCCCCTGCCAGCATTGGGGAACATCTCACACCACATATATTTCCATGGGCACAAGCACTGTTCATGACATCAACTGTTCACACCCTTCTTGTTGGTGGAGAGAATGTTGCAGGTTTAAAGCTCATTTCCTGCAATTCTACACATTTTGTCATGGGGTGTGAAGAAAGCATTGCAGTTTTAAAGCAATTTTTTTGTTGCAATTCTATACATTTTGCCATGTTTAATGTGTATTCATGTGATATTTAAGTGGCAAAAAAAATACAACAATATCTATGGGCTAATAAACCTAAATAAAAAAACATTATCTGACATGGGCTAGTTGATCTGGACATTTCTGACAAGTTATAAATATCTCTCTAAGGTCTGCAATGACTGACAGGACAAGAGGAACTGATGATGCAATATCTAATATAGAAATGACACCTTGTGCATTCTACTATTACAACTTTCAAGAGTAAGTTTAATGCCGGACTGAGTTCCTCTAAAAAATAATAATGTATATATAATAATAAATATATTTCTTTTTTTTGTTTGGGGGGGGCACAGTTTGGGAACCACTGCAGTACAGTAGTGAGCAGTCAATTTCCTCACGTTTTAACCAGGAGTTATAGGGCATACATAACCAATAACATTAATATACTGTACTTCACCCTACATGAAGTGGCAGCATAATCCCACCACATAGCCTAGTAGTTCAGAGAGACAGAAAGAGAGGCATTGCGCTATAGGCACTATGATGATGGTGGGTGAGAGAGGTGCGCTATGATAATGGTGGGTGAGAGAGGTGGGCTATGATAATGGTGGGTGAGAGAGGTGACTTATGATAATGGTGGGTGAGAGAGGTGGGCTATGATGATGGTGGGTGAGAGAGGTGGGCTATGATAATGGTGGGTGAGAGAGGTGGGCTATGATGATGGTGGGTGAGAGAGGTGGGCTATGATAATGGTGGGTGAGAGAGCTATGATAATGGTGGGTGAGAGAGGTGGGCTATGATAATGGTGGGTGAGAGAGGTGACCTATGATAATGGTGGGTGAGAGAGGTGGGCTATGATAATGGTGGGTGAGAGAGCGGTGAGCTATGATAATGGTGGGTGAGAGAGGTGACCTATGATAATGGTGGGTGAGAGAGGTGGGCTATGATAATGGTGGGTGAGAGAGGTGAGCTATGATAATGGTGGGCGAGATAATGAGGTGAGCTATGATAATGGTGGGTGAGAGAGGTGACCTAGGTGGGTGAGAGAGTGACCTAGAGGTGGGTGAGGTGAGCTATGATAATGGTGGGTGAGAGAGGTGAGCTATGATAATGGTGGGTGAGAGAGGTGAGCTATGATAATGGTGGGTGAGAGAGCAGTGAGCTATGATAATGGTGGGTGAGAGAGCAGTGAGCTATGATAATGGTGGGTGAGAGAGGTGAGCTATGATAATGGTGGGTGAGAGAGGTGAGCTATGATAATGGTGGGTGAGAGAGCAGTGAGCTTCATGGTCTAGATCCCTCTGCTTAGGAACAATGGGAAGGGTAATGAACTAGAATTAGTTCAAAGGGGAATTAGAGAGGAATCTGCTGCTCCTAGCTGGACAGACATACTGCTTGAAATGTGGGAGACGGGAGGGGGGAGAGATGAAGAGTCTTTGAAGCATACAGTCATGATACTGCATGGTAAATACTATCAAAGAGCCACGAGAACTGTTACCAAACTGTGTGCGTGTGCCAAATGGTACCCTATTCCCTATGTAGTGCACTACTTTGACAGGGCTCTGATCAAAAGTAGTGCACTACGTAAGGAATAGGGTGCCATTTCAGACGCAACCTGTACAGATGTCTGCAGGCTTCAGAGGGAGGAGGCTAGGAGACCTGGAGGGGGATCTGGGAACACAGCCAATGAGGACAAAGGGAGCTGTATTCGATCACAGGACTGTGTGAATTTGGGGGTCTTGTGAATGTGCACTCTGGGCTGGTGTTGGTGCATACCTGTACCAAGGGTACCAACGTAGGGTGAGAAGGGGTCAGTAGGCCAGTGGGTTGGGTACAAATACTCCAAAGATAGACCGCACAGGGTGGTGGAAAGACCCTTTGAAAACCTGGGTCGTGTTCATTAGGCACTAAAAGGAAGAAACCTGACTGAAACAGGGAGTGACTACCTGGACTTGTCCAACTAATTTTGTTTTCCGTTGCAATACATTTTGCTAGGGTGTGTACTACTGAATAACGTCCCTGGTGTGAATAATAGATGTGCAGAGACACCACTAACACCAGGCCTCTGATCCAGTCCTACGAACAGAGAGACACCACTAACACCAGGCCTCTGATCCAGTCCTATGAACAGAGAGACACCACTAACACCAGGCCTCTGATCCAGTCCTATGAACAGAGAGACACCACTAACACCAGGCCTCTGATCCAGTCCTATGAACAGAGAGACACCACTAACACCAGGCCTCTGATCCAGTCCTATGAACAGAGACACCACTAACACCAGGCCTCTGATCCAGTCCTACGAACAGAGAGACACCACTAACACCAGGCCTCTGATCCAGTCCTACGAACAGAGAGACACCACTAACACCAGGCCTCTGATCCAGTCCTATGAACAGAGAGACACCACTAACACCAGGCCTCTGATCCAGTCCTATGAACAGAGACACCACTAACACCAGGCCTCTGATCCAGTCCTACGAACAGAGAGACACCACTAACACCAGGCCTCTGATCCAGTCCTACTGCAATCCACACAGCAGAGATGGAACAGGGAGACAATGTATTATGGAAGGGGTGAGCATGGAGAAAGCCAACACAAAGGGAACTGCAATGCTCCTAGCGTGGTGATTGGTCAACAACGAGAGTGTAAATTGTTGTCATTGGTTAACAACGACAGTGTAAATTGTGGTGATTGGTCAATAATGACAAGGTAAAATGTGGTGATTTGTCAATAATGACAGTGTAAAGTGTGGTGATTGGTCAATAAGGCCTTGGCTTTCCAAGCAAGTGAATAACACCACAGGAGGTTGGTGGCACCTTAATTGGGGAGGATGGGCTCGTAGTAATGACTGGAGTGGAATCAGTGGAATGGTATGAAATACATCAAACACATGGTTTCTATGTGCTTGATACCATTCCATTCGCTCCGTTCCAGACATTATTATGAGCCGTCCTCCTCTCAGCAGCCTCCACTGGCTAACACTTTCATCGATCAAATTCATTTTTAGATACCTGTCCTGTTTGCAATTCCTTCATAAAGTGTAAAGTATGAAACATCCACAACCATAAAATACATTAAAATAGACATGCCCATATATAAACAGCCAATACAAGTCCCAGGGGAATAGAACCAATGTGAAAGATAGGATGTGTTACACCGTAGAGTTACACTGACTGTACAAAACCTTAAGGACACCTGCTCTTTCCATGACACAGGCTGACCAGGTGAATCCAGGTGAAAGCTATGATCCCTTATTGATGTCACTTGTTAAATCCACTTCAATCAGTGTAGATGAAGGGTAAAAGAAGGATGTTTAAGCCTTGAGACAATTGAGACATGGATTGTTTATGTGCCATTCAGAGGGGTGAATGGGCAAGACAAAATATTTAAGTGCCTTTGAACGGGGTATGGTAGTGCAGTGCACTCGGAAAGTATTCAGACCCTTTGACTTTTTCAACATTTTATTACGTTACAGCCTTATTCTAAAAATGGATTAAATATTTTTGCCCTCATCGACCTACACACAATACCCCCATAATGACAAAGCAAAAATATTTTTTAGACATTTCTGCTCATTTATTTTAAATAAAAAACTGAAATATCACATTTGACTTTTTTACATTTTACATTTTACACTTTACTCAGTATTTTGTTGAAGCACCTTTGGCAGCGATTACAGCCTTGAGTCTTCTTGGGTATGATGCTGCAAGGTTGGCACACCTACTATATTTGGGGAGTTTCTCCCATTCTTCTCTGCAGATCTTCTCAAGCTCTGTCAGGTTGGATGGGGAGTGTTGCTGCACAGCTATTTTCAGGTCTCTCCAGAGATGCTGTATCGGGTTCAAGTCCGGGCTCTGGCTGGGCCACTCAAGGACATTCAGAGACTTGTCCCAAAGCCACTCTTGCGTTGTCTTAGCTGTGTGCTTCCACTGAAAAACACCCCCACAGCACGATGCTGCCACACCGTGCTTCACTGTAGGGATAGTGCCAGACATGAAGCTTGGCATTCAGGCCAAAGAGTTCAATCTTGGTTTCATTAGACCAGATAATCTTGTTTCTCATAATCTGAGTCCTTTAGGTGTCTTTGGCAAATCATATGCTTTTTACTGAGGAGTGGCTTCTGTCTGGCCACTCTACCATAAAGGTCTGATTGGTGGAGTGCTGCAGAGATGGTTGTCCTTCTGGAAGGTTCTCCCATCTTCACAGAGGAACTCTGGAGCTCTGTCGGAGTGACCATCGGGCCTTGGTCACCTCCCTGACCAAGGCCCTTCTCCACCGATTGCTCAATTTGGCTGGGCGGCCAGCTCTAGGAAGAGTCTAGGTGGTTCCAAACTTCTTCCATTTAAGAATGATGGAGGCGACTGTGTTCTTGGGGACCTTCAATGCTGTGTAAATGTTTTGGTACCCTTCCCCAGATTTGTGCCTCGACACAATCCTGTCTCGGAGCTCTACGGACAATTCGTTCGACCTCATGGCTTGGTTTTTGATCTGACATGCACTGTCAACTGTGGGACCTTATATAGACAGGTGTGTGAATGCTTATTTAAATAAGGTATTTCAGTTTAGCATTTTTTTTATAAATTAGCAAAAAATTCTAAAAACCTGTTTTCGCTTTGTCATTATGGAGTAGTAGAATTATTATGTGTAAAAATGTACTTAAAATGATTTAATCAATTTTAGAATAAGGCTGTAATGTAACAAAATGTGGAAAAAGTCAAGGGGCTTAATACTTTCCGAATGCACTGTAGGAGCCAGGTTCATCTGTTTGTGCCAAGAACTGCAACACTACTGGGTTTTTCACGCTCAGAAGTTTCTCCTGTGTTCAACTCAATATTAGGTCTCTCCCGAGCCCGTACGGGAGTTGTAGCGATGAGACAAGATAGTAGCTACTAAACAATTGGATACCACGAAATTGGGGAGAAAAAGGGGTAAAACATTTTTTTTAAAGGAAGGTGTTTCCTAATGTTTGGTATACTCAGTGTATATCTCTGTAATACCATAGTTCCATCTCTTTAATACGATAGAGTCTGTGCAGACAATGGAGCATTCCTCTGTATCACCATAACAAGGTAGTATGAGGTCATTATGGGAGCTATAATTACCCTGCAAGTCAGATCATGTTTGGCATTTCATCGACTGTAACAATTTTAGCCTTTTCTTATCTGACTGCAGTTCAACCCTGGGCAGAATAGTGTGTGTGTGGCGTGTATGCGTGCGTGTGTGTGAGCTTGCGTGCATGTAGCGTGCATGTGTGTCTGTCTGTGTGTGCATACATACAGTACATGCGTGTGTGTTTGTGTGATGACTTGTGTCCAGACTCCCTACAGCCAGCTCTGTCCTGAGAACATCACAACAACGTACCCAACTCCAAGCAGTTAATCAATGCCAGAAGAAAAAACTAAAAAACATGTGGAAATGGAAACTGCATATCCTGCTGTTTTCCTACACAAGGCAGATTTTGTAAACTGAAAATGGAAAATATGTAGCAAGATTTTGTAATAGCAATGTAGCAAGATGCTATAATAACTATGTAACAACTTTGTAGCAAAACATTGTATCTGGTTGTTGTATGAATGTACTCGAGTTATAAGTTTCAAGATGTCAGTATCTGTTTCTACTGTACATTTTTCGTTTCCACCCGGTGTCTGGCCGTCAGACGTGAATGAAAAGCAGTCATTCATAAAAACAAGACAAGCTCGCTTACCATTGGTCACTGGGGTCCAAAGAGCTCTCTGAACGTCAATTGGTCAGTCACTTGAATGGCATTGTGTAATAACCAATTGGCGTGTATTATGGAGTCCTCTATTTTGGCTTCAGGGAAAACCAGACGATTCCATTCAGAAATCCACAGTCAAGCTTTGTGTGAGAAGAGCATAGACGACAACCCTGAAAGAACGTTTGCAACAGCGTGGAGTGAAACAGAACTTATTTTCAACATTGCAAAGGAATTAAATCTTCGCAAATGTGAGTTTAACATCAAACTATCAACCGCAACAAAAAAGATGCGTATAAGGTGTTTGCGTTAGTTTATTTCTAGCGCCTGTAATAATGCATTTACTTTGACCGAGTAGTATCCGTAGAATGCGAGCTCTCTGCCAAGCATTTTCTAGCTGTCTGGTGAGGGGGGGTAGAAATGTGAACGCCATTTTATATGTATCTTAATTTGGGAACCATTTTCTTATTTGTAGTCAAATGTTTTTACAGTACTTTGACGTGAGAATGTTTATGTTGCAGTATTTTGACTTGCTACGGCGCATGCAGCATCTTCATAGACGGTTCTAACATTTATGAATGGAAGGTTCGACCCCCCCCCTTAGCTCAGGGATCAAATTTCACTTCATTGAGAAAAACAAGCTGGGGCCATGAGAGGGGGAATAGGAAACGGTAGAGGGGGGTCTGGGGGGGAGTTTAGCTACTTCTTGAACTGGCTCAGATTTTCTTTGCTGAGATTAACCCTCTGCTGCCCTGAATAAATAACTTTATCCAATACTTGTCAAATAATGCTGAAATTTGATCTCTAAATGTTTTATTCAGATTATTGCATGTATACGTTTTATATGTTCCATTATGAAGATAGTTTATCCAATGTTTAGATATCAAGGACTACTTAACTCAATACCCTGATTTGCATCCTATTTTTGAACACTTATTCAAAACAGCTCCCTCCTAGTCCTTCTACTTATTGTAATGTCAACAGTCTCATCTCCAAATAGCTTACTGTGCCTTGCTGCCTTGCTGCCTTGCTTATGTAAGAACTTAGTCCCCAGCGTATTGAGTACATGCTCACTGGCATAGTGTACAGCCCGCCAGCACTACGATGCAGGGAGGATTACGCAAACAAACAACACAAAACAAACACCCAAGACAGAGGAAAGGAACAACTGTCTTATCCTGAAGGCAGGCTGGCACTATGCCCTAGTGACTACTTTAGACCAGGAAACATAGTGCACTACTTTAGACCAGGACCCATAGTGCACTACTTTAGACCAGGACCCATAGTGCACTACTTTAGACCAGGACCCATAGTGCACTACTTTAGACCAGGACCCATAGTGCACTAGTGCACTACTTTAAGACCAGGACCCATAGTGCACTACAGGACCCATAGTGCACTACTTTAGACCAGGACCCATAGTGCACTACTTTAGACCAGGACCCATAGTGCACTACTTTAGACCAGGACCCATAGTGCACTACTTTAGACCAGGACCCATAGTGCACTACTTTAGACCAGGACCCATAGTGCACTACTTTAGACCAGGACCCATAGTGCACTACTTTAGACCAGGACCCATAGTGCACTACTTTAGACCAGGACCCAGGACCCATAGTGCACTACTTTAGACCAGGACACATAGTGCACTACTTTAGACCAGGACCCATAGTGCACTACTTTAGACCAGGACCCATAGTGCACTACTTTAGACCAGGACCCATAGTGCACTACTTTAGACCAGGACCCATAGTGCACTACTTTAGACCAGGACCCATAGTGCACTACTTTAGACCAGGACCCATAGTGCACTACTTTAGACCAGGACCCATAGTGCACTACTTTAGACCAGGACCCATAGTGCAGTAGTGCACTACTTTAGACCAGGACCCATAGTGCACTAGACCAGGACCCATAGTGCACTACTTTAGACCAGGACCCATAGTGCACCTTTAGACCAGGTGCACTACTTTAGACCAGGACCCATAGTGCACTACTTTAGACCAGGACCCATAGTGCACTACTTTAGACCAGGACCCATTTAAACCAGGACCCATAGGGCACTACTTTAAACCAGGACCCATAGTGCACTACTTTAGAACCAGGACCCCAGGACCCATAGTGGACCAGGACTAGTGCACTTTTAGACCAGGACCCATAGTGCACTACTTTAGACCAGGACCCATAGTGCACTACTTTAGACCAGGACCCATAGTGCACTACTTTAGGACCAGGACCCATAGTGCACTACTTTAGACCAGGACCCATAGTGCACTACTTTAGACCAGGACCCATAGTGCACTACTTTAGACCAGGACCCATAGTGCACTACTTTAGAAGGACCAGGACCCAGGACCTACTTTAAACCAGGACCCATAGTGCACTACTTTAGACCAGGACCCATAGTGCACTACTTTAGACACCCATACTTTTTAAACCAGGACCCATAGTGGACCAGGACCCATAGTGCTACTTTAAACCAGGACCCATAGTGGACCAGGACTACTTTAAAGGACCCAGGACCTTTAGACCAGGACCCATAGTGCACTACTTTAGACCAGGACCCATAGTGCACTACTTTAAACCAGGACCCATAGTGGAACTACTTTAAACCAGGACCCATAGTGCACTACTTTAAACCAGGACCCATAGTGCACTACTTTAGACCAGGACCCATAGTGCACTACTTTAAACCAGGACCCATAGTGCACTACTTTAGAACTACTTTAAACCAGGACCCATAGTGCACTACTTTAGAACCAGGACCCATAGTGCACTACTTTAGACCAGGACCCATAGTGCACTACTTTAGACCAGGACCCATAGACCAGGACCCATAGCACTACTTTAAACCAGGACCCATAGGGAACTACTTTAGACCAGGACCCACTACTTTAAACCAGGACCCATAGGGAACACTACTTTAAACCAGGACCCATAGGGGAATAGTGCACTACTTTAAACCAGGACCCATAGGGCACTACTTTAAACCAGGACCCATAGGGAACTACTTTAGGGACCCACTACTTTAAACCAGGACCCATAGGGAACTACTTTAAACCAGGACCCATAGGGAACTACTTTAAACCAGGACCCATAGGGACTACTAAACCAGGACCCATAGGGCACTACTTTAAACCAGGACCCATAGGGAACTACTTTAAACCAGGACCCATAGGGAACTACTTTAAACCAGGACCCATAGGGAATAGGGCACTACTTTAAACCAGGACCCATAGGGAACTTTAAACCAGGACCCATAGGGAATACTTTAAACAGGACCCATAGGGAATAGGGCACTACTTTAAACCAGGACCCATAGGGAACTACTTTAAACCAGGACCCATAGGGAACTACTTTAAACCAGGACCCATAGGGCACTACTTTAAACCAGGACCCATAGGGAACTACTTTAAACCAGGACCCATAGTGCACTACTTTAAACCAGGACCCATAGGGAACTACTTTAAACCAGGACCCATAGGGAATAGGGCACTACTTTAAACCAGGACCCATAGGGAATAGGGCACTACTTTAAACCAGGACCCATAGGGAACTACTTTAAACCAGGACCCATAGGGAATAGTGCACTACTTTAAACCAGGACCCATAACTACTTTAAACCAGGACCCATAGGGAACTACTTTAAACCAGGACCCATAGTGGAAAACCAGGACCGATACACTACTTTAAACCAGGACCCATAGGGAACTACTTTAAACCAGGACCCATAGGGAACTACTTTAAACCAGGACCCATAGAACATAGTGCACTACTTTAAACCAGGACCCATAGAACATAGCGCACTACTTTAAACCAGGTCCCATAGGGAATAGGGCACTACTTTAAACCCGGACCCATAGGACACTACTTTAAACCAGGTCCCATAGGACACTACTTTAAACCAGGACCCATAGGACATAGTACACTACTTTAGACCAGGGCCCATAGGGCATAGTGCACTACTTTAGATCAGGACCCATAGTGTACTACTTTAGACCGGGGCCCATAGGACATAGTACACTACTTTAGACCAGGGCCCATAGGGCATAGTGCACTACTTTAGATCAGGACCCATAGTGCACTACTTTAGACCAGAACCCATAGGGCATAGTGCACTACTTTAGACCAAGGCCCATAGGATATAGTGCACTATACAGGGAATAGGTTAGGTTGTCATTTGGGAAACATCCTATGTCTGTGTTGACGTTATATGACAGGTGATTTGGGTATAAGCTACTGACCAGGGGGCACACTTTTCTCTGCTCTCCACAGAAAGAACAGACAGACGAACGAGCGTCTCCTGCTGCTACCGTCAGCCCCTCCTCCCCCTCCACCCCTCCAACACCAACTTCAGTCCCGAGGGCGTGAAGATATTCAGGCAACATGGATGGATTTTATGACCAGCAAGTCCCTTTCATGGCCCCCTCCAGGGTGAGTGTTTGGATGACTCTCTGGATGTTTTCTCTGATAGTTTTTCAACATAGGATTTTGATCAAAGCACTAATCTGAAACTTTTCATAGTGGATTAAGATAACAATGACTTTTTAGCATACATGGATGCTTAGGGATTTGTTCACACCAACGCAATCACTAATGCTGTAGGTGTTTTAAACATTGTACTAGCAGAATTGTCACGTGGAAGAACCAGCGAACACGCCATTTAACGACCGGAAGAGAAAGTTTGTTGACACTGAGCTCGCCCAGGACACAGAAGATCTCTTTCAGGACCTCATGCAACTTCAAGAGACATGGATTGCAGAAGGTGAGTTCTGCTCTTGTATTTCAGAAGGTTTTCAATCTTGCATCATACTCATTGTTTTTAGTAACATCAGTGGTTTACCCGAGGCTATTGAATCAGGAAAAACTGGAAAATAGGTTGTTATTTAGAACTTTATACCAATTCCTCTTTTTAACAAGTGTATCATAAATATTTACTGTATTTTTGACTGTACTGCATCATAAATATTACTGTATTTTTGACTGTACTGTATCATAAATATTTACTGTATTTTTGACTGTACTGTATCATAAATATTTACTGTATTTTTGACTGTACTGTATCATAAATATTTACTGTATTTTTGACTGTACTGTATCAAGTGCATTATATTTGTTCTATGAAGCATATTAAAGTGACTCAGCCACGTGGCATGCCTTCAATAAGTTAGTCGTTTAACTCTCTCTGTCCCCTCTTTCAGCTCAGGTGCCTGATGACGAACAGTTTGTTAGTCATTTAACTCTCTCTGTCCCCTCTTTCAGCTCAGGTGCCTGATGACGAACAGTTTGTCCCAGATTTCCAGTCGGATAACCGTAAGTACCAACCAATGAAATATTTCCGTACGTGTATGTGTGTTACAAAGGGGAATCAACAGCGTCTGCTCCTGCATAGTTGCGCATTTCCTAATTTATGCTTTAATACCCAGATATGGTCTTTGACACAACATACAAGCACAACAAGGAGATGTACTGGTTTTCCAATACCAGTCTTATCCAGTTGGCATATTAACTCAGTGCGTCACTAGTCAGTGAGTGTGTTTTTATGGGTATGTGGTTGGGGCTTTCGGGTTGCCTATGTAGACTGAGGGCTAACATTATCGACAGATTTGCCTCTTCGAAAGCAGAAATCCATTGATGTCATTGAGCCCTGATTTAACCAACCTCCACTCACCCTGCAGTGGACCTACTTCTGCCCTGTTGCCAATCAGTGTCCTTAATGCACACCATGCCTTTTTGTTACTTAAAAAAAACCTGTATTTAAAACAAAAACTGCATTGTTGGTTAAGGACTTGTTAATAAGCATTTCACTGTAAGGTCTACAGCTGTTGTATTCGGCGCATGTGACAAATACAATTTGATTTGATTATTGGATTGTAGGGATTTGTGTTCCAACAAAGGCGCAGGAATAATAGGGCTACCTCAGAATAAGACGTTACTCACTTGGTGAAAATCAAGAATCTTGTGGTTTTATACCAGAAATCCCTCAGATCTCCTCTTTGATCGTCAACCCGGATGAGAACAATCCTATTCTCTGATCTCTGCCCAAATCCACCACATTAACATCAGAGGAAATAAAGAGAGAACGGTTTGAAACGGGGAGATTTTCTGTTGCATTAGAGTTTTGCTACGGTGGGCCTCACTTAACATGACCCAGGTGCACCATAGCAGCCTGGGATGGCCTTCCATGGAGTCCCAACCTACTAACCACAGCTCTTGGCTGCTAGGATGGGCTACGTTCCAATCCAAGCCCACAGAACCCTCATGCTGTTTGCTTTATACTCATCTCCTTTCTCTGTCTAGAATAATATATGCATGAGGTTTGAATGGAAGCCTTTGATTGGGCTCCAGACGGAGCTGTAGGCCTGGTGTAGTTGCAGGCCTGGGTTTCAAGATGTGAATGATCCTGTGGAGGAAGAAAGAGTGTTTTTAGAGGCCCGGTATCGCCTTGTTTCCCTGTAACGTTGTATTTCATTGTCGCGGATGCAGCTAGTGACATGTTTAATGCAGTGTGTACACACTGAGTGAATTGTGCCGTGGCACAGCCGGGCGATTGTTGTGTTTGCTGAAGAGTCTGAGTGTGTGTGTGCGGCGACGGGGTTGGCATGACGCTCCCTAGTTTGGCACGCTGCCAGTTGGTCTCACAGACCCTTCATTCAGCAGTCCTCCTCTCGTGTGTGTGTGTGTGTGTGTGTGTGGACTCTGCAGCTGGGCAAAGGGGCAGTGTCCATAGCGATCAAATGGCATTATGCCATCATCTCCTTACTCCTTAATTTAGCAATGAACTTGGCTGAGAAGTGAGAACACACTCTTATTAACTACCAGTTAGTGATTTAAAGAAACGTTGCAAGATATTTGCCATGGCAAATGATTTGAAACCTGAGATTTAAATGTCTTCTGGCCGCACTTGAGAGTTGCACTGTGTTTCATTCATAGATGCTAGGTGTTCAAAACGTAATCTTATAATGGAGGTCACTATGGACACTGAGAGGCCTAACTCCATAACGTGAATGTGTTTTGACTGCTGGCCCGTGGCTGCGGAAGCTGAATTCTGTGGCACAACAGGAAATGGAGAGTTGATGTAGGCACAGACCCAGCCTCTGGACAGACCCAGCCTCTGGACAGACCCGGCCTCTGGACAGACCCGGCCTCTGGACAGACCCGGCCTCTGGACAGACCCGGCCTCTGACAGACCCGGCCTCTGGACAGACCCAGCCTCTGACAGACCCAGCCCTGGACAGACCCAGCCTCTGGACAGACCCAGCCTCTGGACAGACCCGGCCTCTGGACAGACCCGGCCTCTGGACAGACCCAGCCTCTGGACAGACCCGGCCTCTGGACAGACCCGGTCTCTGACAGACCCAGCCTCTGGACAGACCCGGCCTCTGGACAGACCCAGCCTCTGGACAGACCCAGCCTCTGGACAGACCCAGCCTCTGGACAGACCCAGCCTCTGGACAGACCCAGCCTCTGACAGACCCAGCCTCTGGACAGACCCAGCCTCTGGACAGACCCGGCCTCTGGACAGACCCGGCCTCTGGACAGACCCGGCCTCTGGACAGACCCGGCCTCTGGACAGACCCGGCCTCTGGACAGACCCGGCCTCTGGACAGACCCGGCCTCTGGACAGACCCGGCCTCTGGACAGACCCGGCCTCTGGACAGACCCGGCCTCTGGACAGACCCGGCCTCTGGACAGACCCGGCCTCTGGACCCAGACCTGGACAGACCCGGCCTCTGGACAGACCCAGCCTCTGACAGACCCGGCCTCTGGACAGACCCAGCCTCTGACAGACCCAGCCTCTGATGCCAACACAGCACCCAGTTAAAGTCCTACTGTATGTACAGACACACAATGGTTGCCTAAGTTACTAACTGGTGGTGGAAGTCGGAGCAGACTGTTCTGGTCTGTGTAA